>NW_014333229.1:19142-39919 GCF_000341935.2 Cephus cinctus | reverse complement strand
AAGTCTACAAAAAGCAGCATTAGCTTTCCTTTCTTTTTCCCTACCTCTCCGTTAATCAGGTAATTTAGCACATAGATGTTGTCCACTGTCCCCATTCCCTTCCTAAAGCCTGCTTGACTCGGTGGCAGCAACCTTTTTCTTTCCACCTCCCTCCTCAGTCTCCTTTCCAGCACCCCTACGTATACTTGGTAAGCTATCTGTGTCAGTGTGACCCCCCTATACTCCTCCACCTTTTTTCCCTCCCCCTTCTTCACTATAGGAACTACTACACCTTCCTTCTAACCTTCTGGCCACCCCTCTCCTCTCCACACTCTCCTACACATCTTCCATAATGCCCTCTCCATATTCTCTCCTCCGTACTTCCACACTTCGTTTGGAATTTTATCCTCCCCCACCGCCTTCCTGTCCTTCAGTCCCTGCACCACCTCCCTTACTTCCTGCAGTGTGACGTCTTCTTCATCTTCAATTATCTCTCTTTCTATTACCTCCCCTCCCCTCACTCTCTCCTCCGACGCTCCCAGCACACCTCTGAAATATCTATCCCATTCATTCATCCTGATGTTCTCATTCACGCCCTTCCTTCTTTTTCTTCCCTTATTTACTACCTTCCATACCTGCCCCTCCGTCCTTATTTCCTTTATCTCCTCTTCCCATTTCTCCCTTTCCGCCTTCCTCTTGTCATCACACAGCTTCTTGTACCTCCTTTTTTCCTCCCTGTACCCTACTTCATTCCCCTTCCCTTTCTTGAACTCCACCAGTTTCTCTTTTAAAATCTCCTTCCCTTCTCTACACTCCTCGTCCCACCATCGACTCCTCCCTCCTTTCTTCTTCAGCTTCTCGGTCTCCTTTAGCCCCTCTACAATTTCCCCCCAAGCTCTCGCACCCTTCCTCCACATTCCGCTCCCACTCCCACATCTCTACCTTTTCCTGAAACAGCTCTTTCCCTCTCTCTGTCCAGTCGCCTCTGCCTATTCCCTCCCCTTTAAGGGGCTCTGCCCCTTATGACGCCTCTTCCCTCCTTCCCCCCCGTACCCAGACCACCACCGGCAGATGATCTGAGTCTACCTTCCCTTCCACTTCCATCCTCAGTGCCCTATTTCTCACAATTTCACTGATCACTATGTAATCTATCACCGAACAACCTCATTCTCCCACGAACGTCCAACTCCCCTCCTTGTACCCTTCCACACACCCATTTAAAAATCCCTATCCTCTTTCATTTATTAAATTACACAATTTGTTCCCTTCCCTATTAATACATCTGCCCTTCGACACCCTTTCTGCCTCTGGTCCTTCCCCACTCCTATCTAGCACCATACCTCCTTCCCCTCCCGTTCTAGCATTGAAACCCCCCTTATAATCACTCTACACTCATCCCCTCTTTTTTCCATCCACTTTTCCAACATCTTTAGCTTCTTGTCTATATCTTTGTTTAGATAAATCCCAACTATCCACCACCACTCCTTTTCTAACTTTACCTCTCTTTCCCGCCACCCCTGCTCTCCGCACTCCCCTATTCTTCCCAGTTCTATACCTTCCCTGATCCCTATCACCATGCCTCCACTTGCTCTGCCTTTTCCTTTACTCCTTTCAGCTTCCTGCACCTCCCACTTAAAACCTTTCTTCTACTTCTCTTTTATTCCTCCCCAACCTTTCTTATCTACCCATGTTTCTAGCATTACTATTACATCCCACGATCTTAACTCTGTCCAGAAGTCCTCATCCTTTCTTTTCACCCCTGCCACATTCCAGAATCCCACCTTGTACACTTCCTTCTCCTTTTCCCTTTCTTTACTCCTCTTTGGTATCCTCTTTCCCCCTTTCTCCTTTTCCACCGCTACGCGTTTCCCGTCTTCGCGGCCCAATCCTCCCCTACCTCGTCCCACATCTTCACCACCCCGTTCACCCACATTTCATGTACCCTATTCGCACCCTGTTTCCCTGTGCCCTTTCTTTCTGGGCTTCTCTCTCTATCTTCCACTTTACTCTCCTTTCCTCCACCGTCAGGTCATCCTCTATCCTTTCTCTTTCTCCCTTCAGCTTACTCTTTGCCCTCATTACCACCCTTTTCTTTTCCGGCCCTTCTAGCTCCTCCCATACTACTTATCTTCTGTCTCCCTCCTACGACTCCTATTATCTCCCAGATCCTGTCTACCTCCTTTATGTATTCTTCCCTTTCTCCCGTTTTCACTCCTTTTATCACAATGTTATTCTTTCTTATTTCCCGTTCTCTCCTATCCAATCTAACCTCTAGATCTCTCATCCTTTTTTCCTCTATTCCTTTTCTTCTTCCCCCTGTCTCTACCCTCTCTTCTCCATTTACCCCATTTCTCTCCCTTTCCTCCTTTTCCAGCCTGTCCTTTTCTAGACCTTCCACTTTTCTCTCTAGCTCTTGTATCCTTTGCCTCATCTCAACTCTCTCTTCTTCCCATCGTTTCCTCATCTCCTCTCTCTCCTTCCTCCCTTCACTCACTAGCTCATCTACCCTCTCTCTTATTCTTTCACACTCCGATCTCATTACATCTTCCATCCTCCTCATCATTTCCTCCATTCCTTTTGTTCCTGTCTCCTTTGTCGGTGATCTTTCCACTTTCCTACTCCTCTTGAAAACCTCCACCTCTTCCAACTCTCTTGTCTGCCTCTTCTCTCCTTCTGTCTCCCTTTTGTAATATATCGGGTGGTTAATACATTAATATACACTTATTTATTTATACATATATATTTGATGTTAATAATTGGTGTTACTTATGATACATATTCGTACGCGTCTATATAGCAACTGCCACATGTGCAGTGTTGTGCGAGTGCGCCGAGGCTCGCTTCGCATAAACGCTGACGCAGGCGTTTCTTCATACATTACACCTTTCTTTCCTTTTTCCCCTCACATTTGCTCCCACCAGATCTTCCTCACTTGCTGTCCTCCCTATCCGTACATTCTCGAGTGTTAAATTCCTTTTCAGACCCCTGCCCTCTTCTTCCATAACCGCTTCGTTCCTTACCTGCTCCCGTCACTCCCTTCCTTACCGGCCCACGCTATCCTGACCGCCTGCCCTCTACCTTTCTATATGTCCTAACCACCTCATTTGTTTCCTTCCTTACCTTCTGTCTCCACCTGTCTGTCTCTCTTCCTTGCTACCTGACTCCCGCCTTTCCCAGACCCTCTGCCACCTAACCTCACTTTCTGTCTCCTTTTCTGTCCCCCTTTTAGCTCACCCTTCTTACCCTATCTATTTATGCTGCTTTATTCTCTTTGTTCCCTATTCCTTCCTTCTTCTAACACTATATTTCCTCTGCCTGTTTGCCCGTCTCTTACCCCGCACACCGTTTGCCTTTTGTACACTGTCACTAAACACACCTTCTCACAGCGTCACCGGAAACGGAAGTCCATTATAATTAGTAAAATATATTAATTTATTTCGTTAATTCTTACAACCTATCGAGAATCGTATCAATCATAATGCGCAATACGCGCTCTGACCATTCGGCGGGTAGAGGCTGATTCACGTTACACCGTGTGTTACAATCCGACTCGGTGATCGTAGATCAACGAATTTATATTTTGAGATCGATATATTTCTTGTCACACTAGACAACCTGTAAATACAGTAACGTCCAATTGAAGTGCAACACTTGAATTTTTTTTACATATCTGTGAAAGTATGACAGATTTCGAAAAACCAATGACATATTTTTTTAGGAAATTTCCTTCCCGTTCGAATGGTAAAGGTTTTATCCCGATCGGATACAAAATGGTCGAATGGCAGGGGTTGGAGTGAAAAAGTGCATTTTGGAACTTTTTGAAAAATTCGAGATCTAGTAGTTCCGGAAGGAAATTTGTATTTCTAATCAGATCACGAGAGAGAGCGTTCCTGTCTCCTTTGTCGGTGATCTTTCCACTTTCCTACTCCTCTTGAAAACCTCCACCTCTTCCAACTCTCTTGTCTGCCTCTTCTCTCCTTCTGTCTCCCTTTTGTAATATATCGGGTGGTTAATACATTAATATACACTTATTTATTTATACATATATATTTGATGTTAATAATTGGTGTTACTTATGATACATATTCGTACGCGTCTATATAGCAACTGCCACATGTGCAGTGTTGTGCGAGTGCGCCGAGGCTCGCTTCGCATAAACGCTGACGCAGGCGTTTCTTCATACATTACACCTTTCTTTCCTTTTTCCCCTCACATTTGCTCCCACCAGATCTTCCTCACTTGCTGTCCTCCCTATCCGTACATTCTCGAGTGTTAAATTCCTTTTCAGACCCCTGCCCTCTTCTTCCATAACCGCTTCGTTCCTTACCTGCTCCCGTCACTCCCTTCCTTACCGGCCCACGCTATCCTGACCGCCTGCCCTCTACCTTTCTATATGTCCTAACCACCTCATTTGTTTCCTTCCTTACCTTCTGTCTCCACCTGTCTGTCTCTCTTCCTTGCTACCTGACTCCCGCCTTTCCCAGACCCTCTGCCACCTAACCTCACTTTCTGTCTCCTTTTCTGTCCCCCTTTTAGCTCACCCTTCTTACCCTATCTATTTATGCTGCTTTATTCTCTTTGTTCCCTATTCCTTCCTTCTTCTAACACTATATTTCCTCTGCCTGTTTGCCCGTCTCTTACCCCGCACACCGTTTGCCTTTTGTACACTGTCACTAAACACACCTTCTCACAGCGTCACCGGAAACGGAAGTCCATTATAATTAGTAAAATATATTAATTTATTTCGTTAATTCTTACAACCTATCGAGAATCGTATCAATCATAATGCGCAATACGCGCTCTGACCATTCGGCGGGTAGAGGCTGATTCACGTTACACCGTGTGTTACAATCCGACTCGGTGATCGTAGATCAACGAATTTATATTTTGAGATCGATATATTTCTTGTCACACTAGACAACCTGTAAATACAGTAACGTCCAATTGAAGTGCAACACTTGAATTTTTTTTACATATCTGTGAAAGTATGACAGATTTCGAAAAACCAATGACATATTTTTTTAGGAAATTTCCTTCCCGTTCGAATGGTAAAGGTTTTATTCCGATCGGATACAAAATGGCCGAATGGCAGGGGTTGGAGTGAAAAAGTGCATTTTGGAACTTTTTGAAAAATTCGAGATCTAGTAGTTCCGGAAGGAAATTTGTATTTCTAATCAGATCACGAGAGAGAGCATCCTTCGGCAATAAAAAAACCCCCCATTGAACCCCTGTAGGATCACTCTAGGGGGAGTTACACCCCCTTGAAGTGGCCACTTAAATGGCCATAACTTCCGAATGCGCCGGCCAATGTGGTCCAGTTTCTGCATGATATCATCTTTAATGATACTGCAGATTCTCTCAAAATTATTGTTCTCGGAGATAATCCCGTGACGGAGATCTCGAGATTTCGCAAGCGCATCTGCAGCTTCCCCGCCATTTTTCATTAGGAAAGCGATGAAATAGAAGTTTCATTTTTAACCACGTTATAGCTGAGATTTCAACGATTAAAACGCGCTTTCGAACATCCAAATACGAGTACGCTAAGGGGTTACATTATCCGTTTCAAAAAACGCCTAAATTTGGTGAGTTTCGCTCGAGGCGCTCGGAGGACTACTACCCTATCACGCGCCCCAAGAAATTGTCCCCCGAGCGCCTCGAGTGGCACTCGCAAAATTTAGGCGTTTTTTTAAACGGATAATTGAACCCCTTAGCGTACTCGTATTTGGATGTTTAAAAACGCGTTTTAATCGTTGAAATCTCAGCTACAACGTGGATAAAAATGAAACTTCTATTTCATCGCTTTCCTAATGAAAAATGGCGGGGAAGCTGCGGGTGCGCTTGCGAAATCTCGAGATCTCCATCACGGGATCATCTCGGAGAATAATAATTTTGTGAGAATCTGCAGTATCATTAAATATGATATCATGCAGAAACTGGACCAGATTGGCCGGCGTATTCGGAAGTTATGGCCATTTAAGTGTTTTCACTTCAAGGGGGTGTAACTCCCCCTAGAGTGATCCTACAGGGGTTCAATGGGGGGTTCTTTAATGCCAAAGGATGCTCTCTCTCGTGCCCTGATTAGAAATACAAATTTCCTTGCGGAACTACTAGATCTCGAATTTTTCAAAAAGTTCCAAAATGCACTCTTCCACTCCAACACCTGCCATTCGGCCATTTTGTATCCGATCGGGATAAAACCTTTACCATTCGAACGGGAAGGAAATTTCCTGAAAAATATGTATTTGGTTTTTCGAAATCTGTCATACTTTCACAGATATGTAACAAAATTAAAGTGTTGCACTTCAATTGGACGTTACTGTATATCCACCTGGCGCGGCCTGGGTTATTGGCTGCCAGGGCTCTAGAGTAATAAATTTTAATATGTTGAGCGTCAGTTAGTTTTAAGAACTAACAAACTTTCTTCAAAATAATTATCGGCTCACTGAGCCATGAGACGATCGCAAGGTGGGTGATTGGACGACCCAAGGAAAAGAAATTGCAAAGCCAAAGACACAGTATTCGAAAAGAGAATATAGATTTATTAATTGGACTTACTTGCAACGTCGACAATCGTCGATTATAATATCCAATCCTTCAATATTATTGCCAGTCAATTCAGTATTTCAGTATTTCAATATATATCCAATATTTCCAATTGTTCAATCCAATAATCCAATTATTTCAGGTTCACAATATTTCAATTTCAATAGTTCCAAATTCACACAAATTTCAATATATTGGGTTGGGGAAAAAGTAATTTCGGGTTTTTTCATATTTTTCAAGGTAAATTTTTTAATATAAATTTTGAACACTAATCGATGATATATGTCCCGTTCTGATCGATGACCTTTTGCCATTTTTCTGGCAAAACCATAATTCCGTCACTGTAGAGCTTCTGAGGTTTTTGGGCGAAAAACTTAACCAAGTGATTTTCACAAGTTTCTTTTGAATCCAGCTTTACGCCATTAAGAGAATTTTGCAGAGATCGGAACAAGTGATAATCCGACGGGGCAAGGTCCGGGCTGTACGGTGGATGCATTCAAACTTCCCAGCCAAACTCTCTCAATTTTTGACGAGTCATTAAAGATATGTACGGTGTAGCGTTGTCTTGATGAATTTGTGTGGAACCCAAGTACCGAGCTTCTTTTTGTATCCAGTCTTATGTAAATGATTCAAAACTGTTTTATGGTCGATGTTTAGTTCCATAGCGATGTCGCAAGATGAAATATGGCGGTCTATCTCGATTTTTTCAAGAATTTCATCGACTTTTTCAACGGTTGGCCGACCAAAGCGAGGTTCATCTTTAAGATCGAAGTTTCCGGCACGAAATCGAGTAAACCAATTTTGACACTGGCGTTCACTTAAGCACTCATCACCATAAACACTGCACAATTTTCGATGAGCCTGCGCTGCAGTTTTCCCTTTTCGGAAGTAAAAAAGCAAAATGTGACGAAAGTGGCCTTCTGGAATCTCCATTGTCAAAGCCCAATAATTTTTGATTCAGTAAACGAATGACGCTACTTTGTACTCTAGAATATTCTATAGACTTTAAACTTCTAAACATGCTATAGTGTGGCTTCATTGAATAAGCATTACTATAGATATACAACTTTAACGCCATCTATTAGGAAGAACCGTAATTATTTTTTCCCCAACCTAATAAATGAGACAGACAAATTACGAAGGCAAGACTCCTCGAGGGCTGACTTCCTCGCTATTCAATTGACGAAATAGAAATAAATTAGCATTAGGCGGTGCCTATCTTACCGGCTCACTTGTTGCTTGACCACGTTGTCCGTTGCCGGCGCTTGGACTGGCAAATCAATATTCAGGCGCATGCGCGTTCAGCCCTCCAGTGTCATTGTGAAACTACCGGGCCAACCATGGTTGTCTCTTTGTCGCTCTCGCTCGATACCTTATATGAGTAAGCAATAGACCCGCTAGTTCAACGATTATTATTGACATACAATAAATTAAATTGCAGGTAATATAAGTACCTTACGTTACCATAAATAACACAAATGACATAAATCCTATTTCGACAATTATACCTTACTCGTAAGTTTGTCCCTACGAGCGCTCGAGGAGTTTCAGGCGAGCGGTGACGTCGAGGGGAAAGATAAAATTATTTTCCTGTCACAATTTATTGTGGGTTCCGGGAAGTATTGGTGGGCTTCTTCAGTAAAGAAACCGTCGTTCAGGTTGTGCAAAGAATATATGTATTTCACGATAGAGAGAGGTGTCGTATACAATGTCCAGACTACTACTAACTTTTTCTTAGGGAAGGTTCGTCTTCTTATATTAATAGAAGTGGTGTAAGGTAGGGGTTGAAAAGCGTTTAAGGGTTTTAGGAATAGAGAGTATGACGTAGAAGGTATTATAAAAATATGAATAGAATGTTTTAGTAGGGTTAGGAATTAATAGTAATGAAGCGGTATGTATTGTTATGCCGTGGTGAACTATATCGTCATAGATTCAATACGACATACAAGATTCCGCCGCTATGACTTCACGAACGGATTTTGTTAATTAAAGAACCAGTGTAGAACAGACAATCTTTTACTTTATTCTTCAGAGGACCTTTTTTTACAAATGCTCGATTGAAACTGTTCTTAGATGCTATGTTTTCTAATAAGGTAAACTTAGTGTAACGGGAACGAGGAATAGGAAGGGAGGGTTTTTTGTGTAATTGGAAAATTCCTATTTTAAAAATGCAGGGAATACATGTTTGTATATTTTTGGGATGAAGGACAGTTTTATGATAGGAAAGTTAGGGAATTTTCAGGGTAACGGTTCCTTAATGGCTATATTATAATAAAGGGGCATAACATCCCCCGCCTTAGAGTGAAACCAGAGGTTTTATAAATTGTCACTGGTTTCACGCCTTGCAATGTATCTTCTAGTTGAAAGGTTCTTCGTTTTCTTTTTAGAGGCATTACGGTTACATGATGCGGTGTATTTGCAGAAGGTAATTCAACTATGTCGTTTGCAAAATGCAAGTGGGGAGTTTCTATGGTTTGTTGTTCATTACACAAGTTTGTCCCTCCAGAATTAAAACAATTATTGTAAGTGTTTGTACATGGTCTGACGAGGAGAGTTCGCCCTAACCATTGGAGTAAGCGGTTTTTTAGCAATACATACACGATAATGGTTCCTAGCAGGCAATATCCTAGGGTCTTAAGCCAGAACCAGGTTGATTCCATGGCCGTTAATGAACGCGTGTGTTTTCCAATGTTTTCGGCTTCAAGTTTGTTTGGCCCCAATGTTTTGAAAGTACGAGGATCCACATGGACCGTATCTATTCGGGTTAATGGTATTAAGGTCAGGTCTAAGTTCGGTTCTTTGAATTCTGAATTGTTGAATTGGTATGAGAATGGATTAACGAATCAGGTAGCACCTTTTGTAATGGTATTAGCTGAATGAATTGCAACGTTATCTGTTTATCCTATGTAAATAGGGTCTAAGGTAAGCAATTGGGTTTTCTCAAGTGAAAGAATTTCGTCCTTAGTGGAACAAGTGACATGGAGTGCTTCCTTTGTTGGTGTTACGGTAATCCATCTGAGATTGTTTGACAATTGAATGAATATAGGGCGATCCAGTTTCACTAGGGCAAATGAACAATATTGTACAGGATTATTAGTTGGGCTATTCATTATGTGATCCAAACAGGCATCTTGTTGACCGATGTAGTATTTAGGGAAGTGTCGTTTGCAGACTCTAAAGCCCGTATTCAGAACACGCTCTTAAGGTCACTAACAGAGTCACTATTAGTTAAAAGTGACTACGCCGAGTTGTTGGTGACTGTATTCAGAACTCGCTATTAAACCGCTTTTAGCTAAAGGTACGCTAACAGGGAGCAGCGTCTTGTAACATGTACTTTCAACCGCGTTCGGAATCATTCGGGAAGACTCGATTATGTCCAAATACACCGCATCATGTAACCGTAATGCCTCCAAAAAGAAAACGAAAAACCTCTCAACTCGGAGGTACATTGTAAGGCATGAAACCAGTGACAATTTATAAAACCTCTAGTTTCACTTCGATTATGTCCGGGAGTATTCGGTGGCATTCGGAAAGCGAACTTCATATTTGGTGAAAACTGCAGCCATATTTGAAATTCGAAATTCAAGAATTCCCTTTCTTGAAGTTAAGCTATTAATATTCAATTAATACGTTAAAACTATTATAAGACAGGCGTGACATGAAAATGAAAAAAAAAATGGTTGTAGATCATCATGGAACGAAAGGAGAATTTCACCATCGAAGAAAAAGCATTAGTCATACAATTTGTAAGCGACAATCGTGATATACTAGAGAATAAAGCAAATAATGCTTCATTGCAAAAGAGTAGAAGAGACAAATGAATGAAACTAACAGAGAAAATGGCAGTGGCTGGAATTAAGAGGGAATGGAAAGATATAAGAGATGCATAGCAGCGAGGGAAATTCACAGCAAAGAAGACTATTTCTTGCTATCGCAAGCGTGCGAGCGGTACAGGTGGACGTTCTGTTCTCTCTAAACCTTCTGGGCTCGATTTCAAATCAATAAAATTTGCCTGGAAAATGTTGTGGAGGATGAATGTCCCCACAAATCTGATAGCCTCTGAAAATTGAACACGACCGAAATGCCTAAGGATGACGTCACGTACGAAACGGATCACGTCTCTCTCGAAAAACTCGTGGATTTCTTACTCTCATTTCATTAACTTCGCGGACTTCATCTATCTCGGCAATAGCCTCCATCTGGTCCACCATATTTCAGCGACCTGTCACTTTAAACATGCCCCTGCCCACATCTTCGGATAGCTCGCTGTTAGTCCCAAGATGGCGCCTAATAGCGCGCTGTTAAATGCTTAAAAGCGGTTCTGAATAGGCTTTTTCGCTAATAGCGCGCTATTAGCTGTTAGTGACCTTAAGAGTGACCATGAAAGCGGTTCTGAATACGGTCACCTTTAAACTCACTAACAAGTAATTTAAAAGCGCGCTATTAGCACTAAAAGCGAGTTCTCAATACAAGCTTAAGTGTTCCGGAAGTTTTACAAATTTTTAAATGTTCCTCGCTGATGGGCGCATACATTAAATGAAATGGATTCACGAATATAAAATCATGTGAAGTTGTTATGTATTGATAATTTCCGTCTCCATTTCGCCTAGGGAGAGGTATAACGCGATATATGTTATATACAGGGTATTCCAAAATTACCTGACCCGGTGGGTATGGCGGTGTTCGGGAAGCTTCACTGATCACGAAAATGACCTTCTTTTTGTCCGGAAGGTCATAGTTTTTAAATGGGAGCAGGTCAAAGTTGACCAATCAGAGGAAGGCGTCAAGAGAAACGTAGGCACCTACGAACTCAGAGTTTTCTTCCCTCGCTTTTGTTTCTGGGTGGCTTGTTTCTTATTTCCAATAGGCATGTCTTCGGCTGATGTCATCCTGCCCGAAGCCACCGAGAAACAAAAGCGAGGGAAGAATCTCAGAGTTCGTATGTGCCTACGTTTCTCTTGACCTCTCGCTCTGATTGGTCTGATTGCTCTGAATTCTTACTTCAAATATCAAACGATTATTACTTACAACTATATTTATAGTACTTATGCGAAGATATTCGAAATAATGGGGAGTGGTGTTAGGATTTTAATTTGTATCCCGAGTAGGACCTGAAATAGTCACGTCCTGTAACAGATTAATATTAGCAAACTTAAGTCGGTTAGCATGTATTGTCAAATCTTTCCCTTGTTTTCTGATCTTGTAATTTACGTCACTACGTTTATCTATTACTTCGTAAGGTCCTTCATATGGTGTACATAGACCGGCGGATTTGTCTCTTGTTTCACGTGTCATCCAAACTATGTCACCTGGTTCAAAATCGTTTGGCCGCGAGAATCGATCAAATTTTTCTTTTACTGCCTCTTTGCTCCGTTGCAGGTGTTCTCGTGCATCTTCTTGTATATGTTTTATCCTTTTTCGGAGAGTCTCGACGTATTCTTAATAGGTTCTCCCTTGTTTCCTTTTAAATTTGGAAATGCTTCGTGGTTTCCTCCCATATACAAGTTCGTAGGGGGTGTAGCCGGTGCCTTCATGAATGGATGAGTTGTAGCTCATTGTTGCAAGTTCTATTAGTTCGTCCCAATCACGATGGTTATCTTTTCCCAACGTCCTCAGATACTCTTTTACCACTTCATGACTTCTTTCAAGAGAACCATTACTTTCAGGATGGAAAGCGGTAGTGGTGACATGTTTAGTTCTAACGAAACTTTCGAATTCTTTCATGAGGTTGCTCTTAAAGTTGGTTCCGTTGTCTGTTAGTACAGTATCGGGGGCTCCGAAGGTGCTTACGTAATCTTTGATAAATCGTTCGGTAATTGTTTCTGCTTGTTGATTTGGAATTGGCATTATAAATTTGATCAAGTTATCTTGGATGGTTAAAATATACTTGTTGCCTTTATCCGTAATTGATAAAGGTCCTACAATGTCCATTGAAATCTTCTCGTTTAATTCCTTTGGCGTGTCTGTAATACGGAGTGGAATTTTAGTTGGTCGTCTATTAACTTTCTGTTGTTGACATCGTTGATAATTTTTGACGTAATCTGAAATTTCATTGTAGATGTTTGACCAATAGTAATTGCTCAGAATACGGCGAAGAGTCCTTTTATAACCACCGTGTCCTCCCTGCGCACTGTCGTGATTTTCTTGTAGGATGTGGCTTTTTTCTTCTTCAGTCTCATTTTCAGAGAGGGGTACGCCTAGGGGACGTACCACGGTCAGTAATTATGCAGTGACCACCGGCCGGTAATTTTTTTAATAAACCTAAGGAGGTAAGTGTACCATGGTGAAGTAGAACACAGTGTTTTTGTAAGAAACGCTATATATATTATAAAGCTGTCTGGTGTGATACATTTTCAATGATTAGCCTGAACCCTGTATAGAGGAATACGCTTAATGTTTTATTTCCTCCCGCCCGTTACCATTATTGACAAAATGTTGGGAGATGGAGGTGAAGGAAACAGAAAAAAAGAAAAATAGGTATTTTAAATATATATTGTATATTGCAAGAAACAGTAGCTGTACAATTTTATTGAGAGAATAAACCCTTAAGCATGACCATTCTGGGTAGCCGTGGTGCTCCGCACGAAGGAGAGGTACTCATGGTTATATAGGGAGAGTAGCTCCACCAATAACTGATAAAGAGCCGGCGACCACAGGCCTTTCTTTTGCAAAACCAGCCGAAGATCGTCCAATATGTTGTCCCTGGAGGCGTCACCCCCGCTGTGATCGAGCTCCGCAATCAGCGTGTATTTGCAGCTGTTAGCGCTGTCGGTGATCTCGCGTAGTTTGCTTATTTGGACGTTCACACAACATAAGACCCTTTGGAGATTGAAGTACGACACCCTCTTCATTACGACCACAGGTGTGTACGCTCTAGCTCTTTTAATTCCCAAGTCGTCGTTACTCGTAGATGTCAGCACCGATGGTTTGAAAATAATGGCCCGCTCGCCATATGAGTACGTGAAGATTATTTCGTGAGCGGGCGTGGAAATAGGTGTGTTAAAATCCTTAGGTACTTCCTTGATGTTGTCCTCGGCGACGAAGAACTTATCGATGACGGGGAAGTGTTCGGCGACAATGCCCCACTCGGTAGGTTCAAACTCCACACCGGAATAATCTTGATTAACGAGGCGTATTACAGGCGACAAGTTTCCCGATCGATTTAAAGAGAAGCCGGTAATTATTTGTTTCGAAATCGAGCGGTTTAACCCGTACACAATGGACAGTAGTACTTGCTTCTTGTACATGATGATTATAGGAAACGTTAGTATACGATCAGTGCGGGTGTCTGAGCAGTACTGCCTAAGGCGGTATCTAAAAAACGGATCATCGAAATATCATTGAACATATACCCCCACCACCACAGCCTGCGTCGCACACTGTTTTCATAGGATACAGCGGACAAAGAGTACATGGCCTTGACAAAGTATCCTGCTGATACCGTAGGATGTATGTATCAGAGATAACTAGATACCGATACCCTATAGCAAGTAAGTCACTCCCGCGTGTCATCAGCGTTAACATGATCCAGCGGTATCCGGTAAAAAAGAAAACAAGCGGCCAGCGGCACGCGCGAGCGTCCACTGATGTACAGTCTGAGAATGTCAGTAGAATCGTTACAGACGTACATTGCACAAAAAAATGTATAAAGTTGTACGAAGAAGAAGAAATGGCTCAATACGCTGGCGAGGAATTTTTGCTGCATAGGCGTATACAAAAGGCAAAGACCCGAGCCCTCTCCCGCTACGCAAACCCCGAACAATATCTAGAGGAAGAGACCATACGAAAGTGGCTGCGATTAGGTCATTTAACGGGTGTACCGCTAGTATCGATATACATGTCGAAACCGGGAGCCCTGGACGCTGATGAGCTATACGGTGATAACCCCGAGATGATCTGCCGTAAGGGTTGGGCCTCTGGTGTGAGGCCTGTGATACTACCGGAGCTATCTATAGCTGCTATACTGGATAAGGGATACCGCGATTTCACACGGTGTAGCGTGACGCTGAGTTTTGTCAGTGATCAGCGTTGTAACGATAGCCCTTACGCACAGCGCTTATGCACCCACGAGTGGCTGGCAAAAGACGAGTGGCGTATGTCCGATGATGGTAGCCCCAAGTGCCGGATCACATATCGACGACTGATGACCAGATCAACCCTAGTGATGCTACGGAGCAGGTGTGAACGGCCCACACCGGACGAGTTACCGCGCCATGCACCTATGCGTCTGGAATCGCAGGCGTGGTTGATCACCTACAGCAATCAACAGTTAAAACAAACAAAAATGTCATCTGTAACGAATATTCGCGAATGTATTGTCGATTTTGTAAAGACCCGCCGTCTGATAACGCCTATAAACGCGAGATTATTCTAGTCGGTGTGGTGCAGAGAATGAAGATGTTTTGATTTACGCACGTTAACGCTTAGATTAAAAACTGTATTTTCCAATTGTACTCTACGCGTGCTAGCCAGGGGTCACGAGAGAGGGTATTGCACAGGGTGACCTACTATCACCGCAGGATCAGGACAATGCTGAAGAACCGATACTATGGGTTCTTAGGAACGGTGTGTACATAGAGGCGGATGCCGACGAGGCTGCTGAAGTATTAATTAGCAGAGTTCGATGATGATGATGATGATGAGAATCCAAACGACTCGGATACCTAAGAAGAAGGTAACGTATAAAGTTGTGTTCCTTAGCGATTAACGCTTTTTTTTTTTGTCGAAATTGCTAACTTTAAAAAATATGTAGGGAGTGATGAAAGCCAGTTAGACGCGCTATTCTCATACATAGGGTCATTGTTTAATCCTCGCGAGGAATGAGAAGTCAGCATGCGCTTAACACAATTTTTTTGTTTAAAAAGTAGAAATAAAAACTTTTTTTTCCAAACGTTAGATGTAGAAGACGACAGGGTATGTCCGCAGATCGGCGGTGGGCCCCTTCTTCGACCACGGAGCGACGACGATGACGACGACGGAGATATCAATAATGACGTGCTACCGCCGGGATATCGATTTACAATACAATCCGAAACGACACGTCGTATAAATAGGTTTCGTTTAGACGGGCGCGAAATAACAATGGCTATCCGGAGGCCGCCCGAAGACCCTGATACAAATACGGTACCATGGTTACAAGGGGCAGTCAGAGATATACACGCGTACCTCACAAGCTCGTGTACCGCGCGGGACTATATAGGTCTAACGATCAAATCCGACAGTTTTGCGTGCGGGGCAGCGTGGCCGTCGTACAGACTTCTCGAAAACGATATGTGGGGTGTGATATCGTCCGTCGCACAGAGCGCCCAGGCATTCCAAATAGATAGGTCTTTTGTCATCGTGTATAGTCGAAGTACCGCGGGGTACAGGAAACGTGCGATTAGCTCATGAATTTGTAAAAAAACACTCTTTTCTGACCATAGTAAATAACGATAATCTCTGTCTACCTAGGTTGCTCGCTGTGGCGATGGTACACGCTGAGCACGGGGAGGTACGCTCTGGCGAGTTGCATGAGCGATGGAACGCTGTACTGCGTCAACGGGGTAAGTTACGAAAACAATTTGCTTTCGAGCTTGTGACAAACGCGCGTGTAGATATACCACCGGACGGTTGCGGTATTCCAGAAATTGATAAATTTCAAAGTTACCTGGCCCCGAAGGGTATATCAATCGTTGTTTACGATTTTGACAACATAGGCAGCGGTGAGAAATCGCTGTACGACGGTTTGCAAGTAGTGGATAGTGTGTACTGTTCAGAGAAACCACGACAAACGCTCCGCATCTTGTATTATAATAATTCGCAGCATTATCAGCCTATTTTAAATATTTGTGGTGCGGTCGGTAGTCGTGGTTTTTGCATGCCATGTAACAGATCCTACAGGCACGAGGCAAAGCATAAGTGCTCCCACAAATGCGCTAGATGTTTCGGAAAACCTCCCTGCTTTTCGGCTCTCCCCACATTGTACAAATGCATATACAACCCTGAACAATAATGTACCGTACGGCTTTATGTAGCTTTACTACTATTATAAAAAAATAATTGTACAAATGTTGTGATGTACGCCGGCCAACGGCGTAGCCGACAAATAATCCACGGCCGCTCCCAACGTGCTGAAATCCGAAAAAATATTCGAGATCCGAACTAAATCGGATTGTTGGGCGCCAGGTGCGGACTCTCCGCACCAACATTCCTCCTATGGCCGCTTGCGCGCGATCTCTCGGCTGCTCAGCCTCAGCTAGCTGAAAAGATAGAGGGGAACGCAGGGGTGACGAGATTTGAACAGTTTGGGGTACGCTAATGAAAACGCCGTTTGAAGTTTTAACGTCCGTTTATTTAAAGAAGAAAACGGAGCCAGTACAGATCGTTACGACACGTACAATAACTTCTAACGGCGAGCCGCGGCCCTTCGTAAGGGCCGCAGGGTTAACCTTTCCCACCGTCCCTAGCTTGCCCTATCACGACTCGCGGGTTACTACTACGCGGTTCGCGGTCCTACAAAGCTCGGTGGGCGAACCTCTTTCCTAGCGGAGATCTTCTCAGGTCAGCGTCCCGAACGCCTGGACCACCGATCTCCGTGAAGACGTTTATCCCGGCCATTCTCCGAGGGGAATCCGAATCCGTGTAATAAGAAGGGCCGCTCTCGGCGGTACTTACAAGGAAACCCCCCCAAACAAACTTTGGTAATACGTTAAAAAATAATCAATTAATTTTTCTCCGTCCTTTAATCTAGTTACCAGTCTTTGAACTTTACTTTTAGACGGTACTCAATTAAATAACTCTTACAAGGAAACCCCCCCAACCCGACCCCACCGATTTCAATAATTTTTTGATATGTTGTAGTACTCGACAAAATAAGAGACACGTATTTTTTTTTTGTGCTGACATCCACTTTAAAGGGGTGAAAACGACCCCTGAAATTCATCCCCGAAAATCGTTTTTTCATCATATCTCGACTTCTAATTAATCCATATCTTGGACTTCTTATGACAAATATTTTCCACTTGGTTTTATTAAAAAATATCAATTAGAATCTGACATATGATAAAAAACAATTTTCGGGGGTAAAATTTAGGGGTGGTTTTTATCCCTTTGAAAAATCCTGAAACACCCAAATTGAAATATTTGATGGAGTTAACGGAAACGCTTTTCTTTATTTTTTTGAGCGCATACCCCGGTTTTTATGCAGAAAAAGAGCATAAAAAATATAGTTTTTTCAAAATATAAAATAAGGGTTGTAACCCCTTGGGTCATAAACACACCTCATATCTTCGACTTCTTATGACAAATATTTTCCACTTGGTTTTATTAAAAAATATTAGTTAGAAGTCGAGATATGATGAAAAAACGATTTTCGGGGGTGAATTTCAAGGGTCACCCCTTTAAAGTGGATGTCAGCACAAAAAAAAAGACGTGTCTCTTATTTTGTCGAGTACTACAACATATCAAAAAATTATTGAAATCGGTGGGGTCGGGTTGGGGGGGTTTCCTTGTTAGCGGTGTAGCGGCTTATTCCCCAAATCCAAAAAAAAAAAAAGACAAATGGGCCGGTACGAGGCGGGAGGTCCTCGGCTTCGGCTGGCGTCCTAGGTCGCATTTCTGCTCTACAGCACTTCCTTACTCACCACACAGTCACCCTTGTTCTCACCCAAAACCAAAATCTAGTCCTACCACATAAGCCGCGTCGTCCACCAGAGAGATCCACAATAAACGAAGCCAAGTCATCAACACCAAACAATCTGCAATCCAAAAATGCACTACCCGCAATCGTCCGAACTATCGTCGCTACGTGTGAATCGGTCGATTACCGGAAAATGATTAAATTCGGCAAATCCGAAGATCGCCGAGTCCTATTGTTACCGCTTTGCCGAATTTAGCCGAAGGAATTTCCGCCTCACGGGAATTCCTTACCCCCTCATCCTCCCTCGTCCAGCGGGTGGACCAAAACAAAAATACCCCCCTCCCGCGGTGCCTTACCATCCAGATCGCACGTCGGGACAATCAGGTGTCCAGCGGGTGGTTAGCGGGCAGCGGGCGGTCGGTGGCCTCATGGGCGTAGGGTATTAGCCCTCGTGCCTCGCCGTCCGATCCGCCTTGCCACCGCCGCAGCCGAACCCTCTCCCATCCCGATCGCGCGACCCTTCGACGCGGACCCTCAAGTTTTATCCCTTAATGTAACGTGGTGCGCCCAAGCCAGGCGCATGATGCCACGTTACAATGTATATACAACCCTGAACAATATTTTACAGTACGGTTTTATGTAACTAATATTACAAAAAAATTGTACAAATGTATATACAACCCTGAACAATAATACTGGTAATTAACCTATTTATTTGAAAAACAATAAAATCTCTTTTATCGCTCTATTCCCGACGGCTCTACCAGTCCGTCCACGTTATTTTTTTTTCAGCGGCGCTTCGGACATGCTAGCAGTGCGCGGTGGCTAGCGATCAAGAGACTCGGTCGAGTCTCGCGCCAAGTACAGGCAACCGGCTGTACAGGGCGCAGCGCGCCGAGACTCTTTACTCGAGTCAACTCCTTATACCTGTGTTTGGAACAAAATATCTTATGAACCGCTATATATGAGGAAAAGTTATTGATACATTCACTATAGGAATTGAAGGTTCTGAAGCGATTGCCACCAAGTTCAATACGATTAGTGTACGAGATCAGGGCGTATTGAAATGGCGAGCGAGATGATTTTATTTCAGTTCCGTCGTCGTCGTCATCGTCGTCGTCGTCGTCGTCGTCGTCGTCGTCGTCGTCGTCGTCGTCGTCGTCGTCGTCGTCGTCGTCGTCGTCGTCGTCGTCGTCGTCGTCGTCGTCGTCGTCGTCGTCGTCGTCGTCGTCGTCGTCGTCGTCGTCGTCGTCGTCGTCGTCGTCGTCGTCGTCGTCGTCGTCGTCGTCGTCGTCGTCGTCGTCGTCGTCGTCGTCGTCGTCGTCGTCGTCGTCGTCGTCGTCGTCGTCGTCGTCGTCGTCGTCGTCGTCGTCGTCGTCGTCGTCGTCGTCGTCGTCGTCGTCGTCGTCGTCGTCGTCGTCGTCGTCGTCGTCGTCGTCGTCGTCGTCGTCGTCGTCGTCGTCGTCGTCGTCGTCGTCGTCGTCGTCGTCGTCGTCGTCGTCGTCGTCGTCGTCGTCGTCGTCGTCGTCGTCGTCGTCGTCGTCGTCGTCGTCGTCGTCGTCGTCGTCGTCGTCGTCGTCGTCGTCGTCGTCGTCGTCGTCGTCGTCGTCGTCGTCGTCGTCGTCGTCGTCGTCGTCGTCGTCGTCGTCGTCGTCGTCGTCGTCGTCGTCGTCGTCGTCGTCGTCGTCGTCGTCGTCGTCGTCGTCGTCGTCGTCGTCGTCGTCGTCGTCGTCGTCGTCGTCGTCGTCGTCGTCGTCGTCGTCGTCGTCGTCGTCGTCGTCGTCGTCGTCGTCGTCGTCGTCGTCGTCGTCGTCGTCGTCGTCGTCGTCGTCGTCGTCTTCGCACGTCCATCGCATTTTTTACACAACAGATGGCGCTGACTGCTTTGCCTTCTTTACCTATTTGTACTCTGGATGGTGTTGGTAATTTACGAATACACAACACAATCAAATACACTTTGTACGTGAAGCTACCGTTCACACCGAATTTCCAGTTGACATAAGGCTGCTTTCACAATAGTAGAGAATTATTAAGGCTTTCATCTGGAGCGCGTGTGTATGCGTGTACGTATGTGTGTATGTGTGTGCTTTAACATAGTTCCTCGTATTTTAGGTGACAATTTTTAGAGATATGGGATTTCCAGATGCTCCTCTCCGTAGTATTCTGTAACTAGGTGTCGGATGTGGAAGTCAAGGGTGTCTAGGTGTTCCGCTCCGTAGTTTCTTGTATCTAGATGTCGGGCGTGGAAGTCCAGGGCGTCCAGGTGTTCCGCTCCGTAGTTTCTTGTATCTAGATGTCGGGCGTGGAAGTCCAGGGCGTCCAGGTGTTCTGCACCGTAGTTTCTTGTATCTAGGTGTCGGGCGTCGAAGTCCAGGGCGTCCAGGTGTTCTGCTCCGTAGTTTTTCCCATCTAGGTGTTAAATGTGAAAGTTCAGAGTATTCAGGTGTTCCTCTCCGTAGTTTCTTGTATCTAGATATCGGATATCCAGGGTGTTCAGGTGTTACGCTTCGTAGGTTCTTGTATTTAGGTGTTAGATGTGGAAGTTCAGAGTGTTCAAGTGTCCCTCTGCATAGTTTTCTGTGTTTAGGTTTCCCATTCTGAATCGATCGGCACCAAGATGTATACAATTGCTGTACGA
>NW_014333229.1:13754-16260 GCF_000341935.2 Cephus cinctus | reverse complement strand
ATTACGCAGAATCTCTTTCATCAGGGGCCAGGACAGCGCGATATCTCGTTGAACGCCAACTACATCGTTGTATTTAAGAATGCGCGCGACAGAGCACAGATACAGCATCTGGCCAGACAGGTGTTTCCTGAAAATCCGCGCTTCGTACAGGAGATCTACCGCGACCCCACGGCCCAACCGCATGGTTATCTACCGCCATGGTTAACTGCCGCTTTCGCACGTGCGTGTTTCCTTCGGACCCGTTCCACTACGTGTACGTACCGCGAAAGAGTATAAAGGGCGGGTACACCGATCGAGACGTACCAGTCATTCGGTTGTAATGGTATCCGGCGCACGCTGCTCTATAGCGCGCAAACACGCCACAGTGTTACAGGCTATTTGTCATCTGGCTAGCAAACAGCGTAGTGCTTTGTCACGAGCGGCCGACTCACGGCTCGTCAACTATATATGTGAATGTGCTTTGAATATTCTTCGCGGTAACGTAACTCTCAAGCCGGCGCAGAAACGTCGCTTACGAAAACACGAGCCGCTGTTGAGACGTTTATCCAGACCTGGTTCAGCCGTCAAAACTGGAAACGTCTTATCGTTCAGAGCAGTGGTTTTTTACCTTTTCTGCTAGCGCCCAATCTAGGCACCGTCATATCTAAACTCATAGGGGGAAGTGGATAGGGATAGTATACGTGGATAGTATACGTCAGGAAGTGGATAGTATACATCACGAAGAGAAAGAGAGATCGAGATGGAGCATGCCAAAAAGATGGTTCTCATCCCTCAGGAGAGCGTGGAGCAGCAGCACTACCGATCAATGCCTCATACGCCCCACCAACACTACCAGCAGCAGCAGGAGCAGGGTGTCGACACCGTAATCACCGTGCAAACCCCCGGGACCCCCCTAAGCAGATTAGACGCATCCATGAAGGAGTTCCTATACTCACCGAATTTCATCGACGAGCGCGAAAAGTGGAAGATGTCCAATCAGGTGCTGCAGCGTTATCGACACTTTATCGAGGACCTGCGGAATAACGCCGACGAGGATAGGCGAGGCGATAACGGTGCCAAAAAAAAAAAAAACAATTCTGCGGAGGATAATGTCAGGAGCTTAACCGACGATGTCGACGATGACATCATCGCTAGCGTACCCCAAAAGTACAGAGCTAAGGCTTACTAGGAAGGCTGCGCAACGCTGGTTCGCCACGCATCTCGTGGAGTAAACAAGGCGTTACGCGTATCGGTGGAGCCGTCGTGCAGGACGCCAACATCGTGGATTTAATCAATGGCACTATGCGTGAGAGAAAAACAGCGAGACCGGCGGGGAGTCGCCAGTTTGCGCGATTCCTCCGTACTGCCGAGGGGAGCAACACGACGTCTCTCGGTAATCAGACACAGCGCCGTGTAACAATTGTGCCGCGCCCTATTGAGCCGACTCAGAGCTCATCTACAGAGGAGGAATTTGGCGAGGCGTTTCAGGAAGTGTTTAGAGATTCCGGGGAAGAAGAGCTCGTGGGGAAGAAATATACGAGATCCGTGTCGGCCGGTACAACCAGCGATACCGAGAAAAAGAAAAGAGTACAATGGTTAAGGCTGCCGTGAAACAGAAGAAAAAAAAGATATTGGGTGATGACAGCCTTCTGAGGCGTCTTTATTACACACCAGCAGAGCCGTCTTCGTACGCCGGTATCGGTAACCTCGAGCGAGCGGTTAAGGGTAGGTTAAAGCGAGATTCAGTCGTACATTGGTTGGAGGCCCAAGATGCGTATACGTTGCATAAGCCCGTACGACATACGTTTCAGCGTCGCTCTTACACCGTCAGCAATATCGACGACGTTTGGGAGGCCGATCTTGTGGACCTTCGTTCGTTGAAGGAGTACAACGATGGTTCCACGTATATACTTGTAATAATCGATGTACTCAGCAAATACACTTGGGTCGAACCTTTACGCGATAAGACCGGTGCGACGGTAGCCGCGGCATTTCGGAGTGTTTTGGCACGTAGTAAGAATAGAATACCCATGTACCTAGAGACAAACAAAGGTAAAGAGTTTACCAACGGTGTACTGCAGCGTCTGCTCGAGGAGCTCGGTATAGGATTCTGTGTAGCGCACAGCCCCGATGAAAAGGCCGCTGTCGTCGAGCGCTACAATCTTACTCTGAAGGAGCGTATGTGGCGCTACTTTACACATAGAAACAGTCGGCGGTACATAGATATTCTTCAGAATCTCGTGGACTCATACAACAGGACACGCCACTCGGCGCTAAGAATGCGCCCGGCCGACGTAACCCTGTATAATGCCACTACGGCATGTATGAACCTAAGTAGATACACACCACTTCTGGAAGTCATAACAAACCCCCACCACTGCCCCTATGAGTCATAGAGTGCACCGTGCTCCGGTCCCCCGCACTGCACTATGGCGCCACCCCCTCGCTTATGTGACCAGCTCTCCCCTCCACCTGCGACACAGTTGTGGACCCCCCCCCCCCCCACGCGGTCCTAAGGCCCGAAACC
>NW_014333229.1:8886-13230 GCF_000341935.2 Cephus cinctus | reverse complement strand
ATCGTCCGTATTGGCGATAATGGCAGCGGGTTTCGACCAGATTCTGGGTATTCTATCAGCTGCGTAGACACCCGTCGTATGCTCCGATATACCGCAAAGGCCGAGGTAAAGGTCTAGCGTGTTCATATATGCGGTCCGTTATTCCGAAGCCAGAATTCAAGACGCAATGCGTTGTTCAGAGCGCAGGTAAACGATCCCCGTGTCTCCTTACAGGCGTGAACGATACACTCGTAATGGTCACGATTCGGTGGGAAGTCCTCGTATGATGAGTTATCGGGGGTTTCATCCAAATTTATAACTTCCCTTGCCATAACGGTCTGCAGAAAAAGTACGCTCTCCGGACCTCGCCTGTATATGTTCCGCGAAATACCGGCAATACTTTGGAGATTGGTGTATAACTGTTTGTACGTTACACCACCGTCGAACCACTCTAGACCATGTTGATAGCGGGTCATGGTGTTGTTCTCGCTTCTGATCGCCGATGGTAATTCATTGAAATCACAGGGCGGTGAAACAATCCAGTGGCCTATGTATCTTCTGTCCACAGCCACAACGCCGACCTCCTTCGGAGCCAGACACCCCTCGGAGTCTTTGAAGTACTCGATCTCGATCACGAAATCCATCGTTGCGATGCTAACTCGAAGGCGTTCAACGAGAAACTAACGGCGATGCTAACGATCACAGGCGATATCGAGTGCGCAAAAATGACGATGACGCATACACTTTTTTTCGACGCGGCGCAGACTTCTTTCCCGTACGTCTCTTACGCTTGTTAGCAGGTGGCGATACGATCTTGAGGCGATACGGTCGTTTTACAACATTATAGCCTGATCCTTTGATGAGCTCGTCAATTTTCGCCTCCGCCTTACGTTTAAAACCTATGTATTTTCTTCTATTGTTTAGCCGCCGTAATCTACGACGATCTGACGCGAGGCGTCGTTCTCCAGAACGTTATCGTACTCTGCGTATACGATACAGTTCACGGTGGTGGCCAGCGGTTCGTCGAAGCGTCCCTCAATTAGTACACTACCGTGCTTGATCAGCTTCCAGTCGTTTGTCAAGATATTCATGCCCGCGCGCACAGCCTCCTTACCGACGGCTCGGGCTCCTCTCGATAGCAAAGGTAACACACGCCGAAACAGACCACCAAGAAAGCTACCAATACCATGGCCTCGCTGATAAGGCGACCCCGCGAATCCCAAAATTTTGTGGAGCGCGTCCACCTAAAGGCCGGATTTGCCGAAATCGGTTTGCAGTGCTTTCGAGGGTACTAGAACACCGTCGACGTACAGCGATAAGAAATTAGTACGATAGTTTTTAAAATTGAACGGGTTGAGTTGATAGTTGTCATTGAAGGCCTTGTTATCGACGAAGCCTATTATAATCCGCTTAGGTAATTGGCCGAGAATCACGTTATCCATAGTGCCACCGTGCAAACCGGCGTGCATTATCAGCGCCTTGACCTCCACACGCGTAAGCGGATACTTGGCCATTGTCTTAGACAGCATTTTAGAATGCGCTATTAGAATACCGGGGCTTATTTTGACGCGTCTAACGAGGAGTATGGCCTCCGTTATATGTAAAGAACACTCGCTGTCGGGGTCCATGAGGGAGAAATCGTCTCTCGTACGTACGAGACGTAAACGGAGCTCAACACCATTTAATACGAATTTTTCTTGATTAAACACATTGCAGTGTAAATGACCGATCAAATCGACCGTCTTGTCTTTACCGACGAATGCCTGCCTATTCATGAGACCCATATTCTTGCCGGCTGTATCGTCCATATGACCGGGCGTGTCATCGTACCAGAGCACGTTCGAGAGGTGCGACCGCTTAGCGGCGGGCCCGTAATTTAAGAGCGTCTCTATATAGGCCCTGTAAGCGTACGCGTTATGAGGTGGCGATACGAGTTTCTGATTAAGAAACACGTCCACCTGATTGAACAGCGAGTGTAGCAGATTGTTAACAGGTGCTGCTTTGCTCAGAGCGTCCGCTGCTGACGCATCCTTGGAGCGCAGCTGTACGCGTAAACTCAGCATGGTGTGGGCTAGATCGAGGTACTCATCGCCGTTACCCGGCACGACAAATTCAATGGGCGAGTCATCGGTCAGCGATGAGATGGGCTTGTAGTGTACCCACTGGGCGCTCTCTATAGTGGTCTGCGTCGGTGGTAGTGTAAAGAGCTCGAGCTCCGATTTCATGCACTCGCACGAGTGAGCGTGTAGAAAGGCCATGATAGAGGTAACGTTTAAGAGAAGATATCCAGCACACTACGCTTTACTTTCTTACTGTAATGAGCCATCAGTCTAGCCGTTTAAAGTGTAGTGTTACGGAGAGCGTTCCTGATTCGAATGGTATGGGGTCGCCTATGTGGTCTCTTATATCGATGTCGATCGTTTGAAAAGTCGTGCGGAGCAAGGGTATATTCTTTAACGGTGAAAACGAGAGCACTTTCATGGCGGCGTATGCGTATTTGTTATCCGTTTGCAGGGGAACCACACGAAGCAAGGGTGTTTGGACGTTTCCGGTGATATACGGCTCGCAGACATCGGTGTAAACAAAAAGCATCTTAGGTAGGGCGTTGATGAGTGTCTTTACGTCATCGTAAACGCCGTGCGCTACATTAGAACCCGTCACTATAAGACCAGCTATTGGTTCGTTGTGGTTCTTCCGCGGTTTGGTACGGGTGGTGACCACGACCACGTGATCCCAATCTTTTAGCGGTACCGGCACGTGAAGAAAGGTGATAGGAATCTGTATTTCGACCAGAGCAACAGCCCCGTGTATATCGATCTGATGCGGTAGATGCGTCGTAAAACTGGTAGTTTTATTTTCGGGATAGTACGACATACTGCTGTTACTAGGAAGAACGAGATAAAATTGGTCCTTCATTGTTCTTTAAACGGTATGTCGGTATCCACGAATTGAATTTCTCGGGGTAACCGACACAACTGACCAGTACTTTTTGGGCTTTCCCACGACCGCTTCGTTTTATTACACGATCGACGAGAAACACGTCCTTTGCGAGGTCCTTGCGGACTCGAACGAGCTCCTCTTCGTAAAAAATACCGTCAATCTCCTCGCCGGCAAGATCTTCTAAGATGTGGACGGGTGGTTCCCTCGTTGTACCTAGGCGTACGATTTTAAAAATCTCTCGAGTCCACCCACCCTCGTAACCTTTCGCAAAAGGGTTCCTAGCGCTACTGATGCGTACCAGGTCGCCGACACTGTATTTAGGGGTACACGGGCTCGCTGATGCGTACCTCGTAGATAGGTTCATACGAGCCTTAGCGGCATTATACATGGTTACGTCGACTGGACGCATTCTTATCGCAGAGTGGCGCGTCCGATTGTACGATTCCACGAGGCTCTGAATAATATCTATGTATCGCCGCGTGTTTCTATGCATAAGGTAACAACACATACGCTCCTTCAGAGTACGATTGTAGCGCTCGACGACAGCAGCCTTCACGTCGGGGCTGCGCGCTACGCGGAATCCTATGCCGGACTCCTCGAGCAGACGCTGCAGTACGCCATTGGTAAACTCTTTACCTTTGTCTGTCTGTAGGTACACGGGTATCCTATTCCTACTACGTACCAAAACCCTCCGGAATGCCGCTGCTACCGTTGCACCGGACTTATCGTGCAAAGGCTCGACCCAAGCGTATTTGCTGAGTACATCGATTATTACAAGTATATACTGCGACGTAAAAAAAATATATAATTTCGATCTCACCTCAGTCCCCACGTTGGGCGCCAAATTTTGTGACGTAAACAAAGAAATAACCAAACAAAAACTGATAAGATGGATCTTACGTCAGTAAAAACGACCCGCGATGGTCCTCTCTCTCTACCTCCTATCACCAACACGAAAACACGGGTTGGGCGCCAGGTATCCCTCGCGGGAGTACCACGAGTGCAACGCACTCTCTTTGTCACTAAATAAATCTACCCAATTCGGAATAGGCCGGGTTACGCTAAAACTAAACACTAATATATAACGGAAGCGAGGACCACGCCAACAACCTAAGACGGGTCTCTCGTTCACCAAATTTTCACCAAGGATATAACGGATCCGGGGGCGACGCCAACAGTCCTAAGACGTGCCACCCATTCACAAAGTCACTAAACCTAATCTCACTACGAGATGCACGAAGGGACAACGGCCGATCCGTAAGATGTCCACTGAGCAGCGGATGAGAGAGAGTCGTTAAACATTAATACACCAAATGCCCTGTCCGGTGGCTAGCTAGTCGGAAGCGTCGTGGCGTTCAGGCAGGGAACAGAGGAATAACAATATAAAGCAGGAAAAGCAGTATATCGATTTAACGCACCAGAGCT
>NW_014333229.1:7660-8389 GCF_000341935.2 Cephus cinctus | reverse complement strand
TATTAGACCATAGTCTTCGAAATCAGATAGAATAAAGTATTAGAAGGCATACAGCGATCTACGGCGCTTCGCTTAGAGTAGCACGGCGGCTATCGCGGTAGACGGCGCACGCGTGAACGGCGAGCTCGGCGAGTTTGTCGGCGCGGGCTTAGCGTGTATTCGCGGGGAGCGGTGAGGCTCGTGACGCGCTCATGGCACAGGGCCGTCCCTAGTATAGATGGTCCTAATATTTTCACAAACGGCGCGAAATAAATAGGACGGATCACGAACGCCAAAGAACACACAAATAAATAAGAATCACGAACAAAGGTTCCGGCGAACGCGCGACTACAATTCGCTAGATTTATAACAAAGTTTTACGCGAATAGGAAAGAGTCAGTCGCGACACTCGGAGATTCAAGAAGTAACAGCAAAGCACGCGACAAATACAAAATACAGCATAGATAACACCAAGAAATCACATAAATAGCGAGAGCATACAATATAATTATTATCACTAAAAGCATCCGATGGCTGCCTGTTTAACTCTTTTTGGATATGATTAATTTACTTCAGAATAATAAACGTGGCTGTTAATTGGCCGTTTTCGGAAGGAACAGCAAATACGGCCGGCAAAAACACACGCGGTCGCCGCGAGGGTCGAGCGTGTATCTCGAGAACAAAGGATTTCTATGACTCTAGTAGGCCAGAAGGGCGCTCAATATTCAGCCAGTAGATAATTCGAAAAAT
>NW_014333229.1:5279-5534 GCF_000341935.2 Cephus cinctus | reverse complement strand
TCTTTTTCTTCTTCCGTTTCACGGCAGCCTTAACCATTCTAATCTTTTCTTTTTCTCGGTATCGTTGATTGTACCGGCCGACACGGATCGCGTATATATTTTCCCCACGAGCTCTTCTTCCCCGAACTCTCTAAACACTTCCTGAAACGCCTCGCCGAATTCCTTCTCTGTAGACGAGCTCTTAGTCGACTCGATAGGGCGCGGCACGATTGTTACACGGCGCTGTGTCTGATTACCGGGAGACCCCGTGTTGCT
>NW_014333229.1:2959-5102 GCF_000341935.2 Cephus cinctus | reverse complement strand
GCGACTCCCCGCCGGTCTCGCTGTTTTTCTCTCGCGCATAGCGTCGTTGATTAAATCCACGATGTTGGCGTCCTGCACGACGACTCCACCGATACGCGTAACGTCCTGTTTACTCCACGAGATGCGTGGCGAACCAGCGTTGCGCAGCCTTCCTAGTAAGAGCTTAGCCTTAGCTCTGTACTTTTGGGGTACGCTAGCGATGATGTCGTCATCGACATCGTCGGTCAAGCTCTTGACATTATCCTCCGCAAAATTATTATTTTTTTTCTTGGCATCATTATCGCCTCGTCTATCCTCGTCGACGTTATTTCGCAGATCCTCGATAAAGTGTAGATAACGCTGCAGCACCTGATTGTACATCTTCCACTTTTCGCGCTCGTCGATGAAATTCGGCGAGTGTAAGATCTCCTTCATGGATGCGTCTAATCTGCTTAAGGGGGTCCCGGGGGTCTGCACGGTGTTGACGGTGTCGACACCCTGCTCCTGCTGCTGATGGTGGTGGTGGGGTGTATGAGGCGCTGACCGGTAGTGCTGCTGCTCCACGCTCTCCTGAGGCATGAGAACCATCTTTTTGGCATGCTCCATCTCCATCTGTCTCTCTCTTCGCAGCGTATACCCCTATCCACTGCTCCCTATGAGTTTCGATATGACGGTGCCCAGTATGGGTGCTAGCAGAAGAGGTAAAAAACCACCGCTCTGAACGATAAGACGTTTTCTAGTTTTGACGGCTGAACCCTGTCTGGATAAACGTCTCAACAGCGATGCGTGTTTTCGTAAGCGACGATTTTGCGTCGGCTTGAGAGGCACGTTACCGCGAAGAATATTCAAAGCACATTCGCATATACAGTTGACGAGTCGCGAGTCGGCCACTCGTAACAAAGCGCTACGCTGCTTGCTATCCAGATGGCAAATAGCCTTTAACACGGCGGCGTGTTTGCGCCCTATAAAGCAGCGTGCGCCGGATACCATTACAACCGAATGACTGGTACGTCTCGATCGGTGTACCCGCCCTTTATACTCTTTCGGGGAACGTACACGTAGTGGAACGGGTCCGAAGGAAACACGCACGTGCGAAAGCGGCAGTTATCGGGGGTCGACTGCTTCAAATCGAGTAGTAGATAACCATGCGGTTGGGCCGTGGGGTCGCGGTAGATCTCCTGTACGAAGCGCGGATTTTCAGGAAACACCTGTCTGGCCAGATGCTGTATCTGTGCTCTGTCGCGCGGATTCTTAAATACAACGATGTAGTTGGCGTTCAACGAGATATCGCATTTACGAATATACTGTTAAAGAGTCTGCTGGCTTTTACACATTCCCCCTTCCATCGCGGGGGCTGGCCGCGGCGGGCGCGCGACACGCGTCAGACTCGTAACGTCGCGCGCGCTTGCTAGCTCTTATCGGTGACGTTGCTAGCCCTTCGTCCGGGTGAGCTCATCGTGCACCTGTGAGCTAACCGCAGGCCTGTATGTGCGTCAACCATATCGCTAGCCACCGTGCACTGCTAGCATGTCCGAAGCGCCGCGGAAAAAAAAACATAACGTGGACAGGCTGGTAGAGCCTTCGGGGATAGATCGATAAAAGAGATTTTTTTTGTTTTTCAAATAAATACGTTTATTATTATGATACTATTATTGCTCAGGGTTGTATATACATTTGTACATTTTTTTGTTATATTAGTTACATAAAACTGTACGGTAAAATATTGTTCAGGGTTGTATATACATTTATACAATTATTTTTTTTTATAATAGTAGTTACATGATGCCGCATGGTGAATTATTGTTCAGGATGGTGTATACATTTGTACAATTTTTTGGTAATATTAGCTACATAAAGCCGTACGGCAAGGATCCGAAACGACCGTCGCGTCGTCGTTTTTGAAGCTCTGTCGGTTTACACGTTTTTGATTCGGGGCGTGTCACTACGTCGTGAAACGGAGTACGACGTATCGCGTCATAGCGTAAAACGACCGCTTCGCTGGTCTTTCCCGTTACATAAGACTGTATCCAGTCATAATTAATGGTAAGACTCGTCGCGTGGTCGATCGTGATACCTTTGACTTTACAGACCTCTGCGTGAGAACCGTCTGGCTTACGTACCCGGTACGCGTAAAATTTCGGGCCTCCCGATACAAAAGACGTGA
>NW_014333229.1:1234-2897 GCF_000341935.2 Cephus cinctus | reverse complement strand
CGTGTCACTACGTCGTGAAACGGAGTACGACGTATCGCGTCATAGCGTAAAACGACCGCTTCGCTAGTCTCCCCCGTTACATAAGACCGTATCCAGTCATAATTAATGGTAAGACTCGTCGCGTGGTCGATCGTGATACCTTTGACCTTGCAGACCTCTGCGTGAGAACCGTCTGGCTTACGTACCCGGTACGCGTAAAATTTCGGGCCTCCCGATACAAAAGACGTGACATATAGTAGCTACCAACACCGTACGACTCCAGCTCGTCCGTTATATCGCCCAAATGAGGCCGAGCGGCGGCTCGTAAACGTTATCGGCGTGACAACCACCCGATACGTATATACACGAATCGGTGTCGTAATATAGTACACGTCTTCGCCCAAAAGACTGCCGAGCGGCGGCTCGTAAGCGTTATCGGCGTGACGACCACCCGATACGTATATACACGAGTCGGTGTCGTAATATAGTACGCGTCGATCTAATTTCTCGAGATAGTCATATAACTTAAGACGAGCTTGAGCCGTGGTGTACGCGGCTATAACGACGTTTGTGTACGCTGTAGGTATCACCGATTCGCTCGTACTACTTGTGTTGACGTAGAGTACTTCGTCATCTACGGGTAGAATACCCGTAATTTCGACCTCCGGGTACGTAAGCAAACTCACGAGCTTCTGACGAGTAGTTACGATTTCCGTTTTAGGTCGATTTTCGCGCTGCCCGAACTTACCCCAAAAGGAATTCAGACATAGTTTGGCGACTGCTCGCAGACCGGGATTTGATTTTATATTAGCAGGATCTAGTCGAATATCCTCGACCTGATCGTACTCCTCTACATACAGCTTCTTAGACTCATCGTCGCAGCACTCGCGCGGCAGCCGCTAGCCTCCTGCTTAATCTTCAGGAATGTATTTATGTAACTGGCAAAGTGGCCGCCCGTCCGCGTCGTCGGATCGTACTGAGTGATCTCGTATTGCCATATTTCGTTTATCGCCGTTATTTGATATCCTTTACGTACAGCGTGCCTGACCTCGTCCACAACCCATGTCCCTTCGAATACTCTATCCTCGGGATTCTCGTGAGGACACGAACCCTGTAGCTTAGACTCTGCACAGGAACGACACAGTGCGAAAAACAATTTACCGTGCATGCGCGTCGGTAACACGGGATGATACAGATCTCGCGGTGGTAACACGACACACTTAATCAGCCCCTCTACGCTGTCGATGTTATTGTGATCACCCGTTAGTTCGCGACAATCATTGCCCACGTACACTCTAGGGTGACCTACAGGGAATTTCCCCGTTTTCGATATGAAGGGATAGAGCGAGCACACATCCACGTAGTGTATCCTCTCAGAACCCTCGACTTCGTAAAAACGGACGGTATTCCCTGTACGACCACCGAAGAAAGCATTGCGGGGTTCGAGCGGTAGTTGCACTACCAACGAGTTCTCATTCAATGTTCTATATAATGTAGTCCGCACGCAAAACTGTCGGATTTGATCGTTAGACCTATATAGTCCCGCGCATTACAAAAGCTTGTGAGGTACGCGTGTATATCTCTGACTGCCCCGTGTAACCATGATACCGTATCTGTATCAGGGTCTTCGGGCGGCCTCCGGATAGCCATTGTTATTTCACGCCCGTCTAAACGAAACCTATTT
>NW_014333229.1:0-1162 GCF_000341935.2 Cephus cinctus | reverse complement strand
TACATACATACATACATACATACATACATACATACGTACAAACATACATAAAATAAATACATACATTCATACATGCATAGGCGTCGTGGTAGTATCCGTCGACGGGCGTACCCTCCGGTAGACGGTACTCTCGAGTGCGCCCTGCGTGAACTATAGTACAACCCCAACGGTGCTCCAGCGAAAGGAGCCATAACAGCGCCTTACGTGATTGTTTCTCGCAGTAGCGGTATCCGCCCGGTGGTAAAATGGCTATCTGCTCGTCCCGCAAAAAGTTTTTTCTAAAAACTCTTGAACACGCTGAGGCTATAGTGGTGCTCTCCGAGAAACGATAAACGCTACCGTGCTGGAGAAACATTGCGCGGAATTGTAGAAACTTTGCGCGGAAAGAAACGCATAACTGTCTGAGGATGGTGATGTCGGATCTACAGTAATCAATAAACTATGTTCGAAAGTCAAATACGTAGCCCGCAGACCGTTGCTCGTTATACCACGCTAGGAATTGAACACGTTGAGCCGTCGGCATCGTATCGGGCGAATAAAACTCGAGTGGCGGTAGAGGACCGATATAGTGCTGATTCTCGGGAGTATTGAATAGATGCGGAAAGACACCTTTTTGTTTCAAACCAGCAGAGCCCACGAGACCGAAGGCTTTTGGCAGGCCACTCAGAGGCATGTGAAAATAATTAAGACTGTCTATGAATGTTACACGACCTGTCTTCATCATTATGATACTCGTGCCACTGAGTATCAGCGTCGGTGGTTTTAAAGTTTTCCGCTTACGCTTCACGATATGTTTCAGTATAAACTGCGCGTCGAAACCCTTGGCGTTATGCGCCACACAGATCACTCTCTGAAACGATTTTCTTTTACGATCGCACGCGTAACCTACAAACTGCCTTACGGGATCCTCTTCGAACACATACTCGCGTACACCGCAAGATGGGCATACCCCCGCGAGATCTGTATCGTTTATGCATGCTGTGCACATTTGCTGAACGACACACAAGTTTGGTGTGTGGATGCGTACCGTGTCGTCACCGGGCAGCTTCTGTATCTGCTGTGTTTGAAAATCGTAAGAAATGAATAGAATATTTTTTTCCACGGGGGTCTGTATTACCGGTCTGACGTAACACTGATGGCCTAATTTGTTAACGCTCTTGCA
>NW_014333228.1:0-1576 GCF_000341935.2 Cephus cinctus | reverse complement strand
GGTGAGGTCGATCGCGTAAAAATACGTCACAACCTTTTTTTTGGCGCCCGACGTGGGGCTCGAAATAGGCTGGAACGGAAAAATTTAGGTCAACGATCCGCGAAAAGTTCGTGATCGTTAGAAACAATTTCGGAAGGAATATTTGAACGGTTCAAAAGAATTTGAACACCCGAACGTTAGAATGGTTGAAAGTTTTTTTTTAGTTGTCTCTTTGTCTTGTGGCAAGTGGCAACGATATCGGGTGACGAAAGTGTTTACGCGGAACGTAAACACACTCGACCGGGACGAATAGTATCGTTTGTCTATCGAAAATTGTGAAATATTGTCTGTACTACCCGTTCGAAAAATGTTTGTCCAACGAAGCCCACCTCGCGACTCACACGTAGTAACGGCGATAACGACCGCCACGGATCCGTTAAACGGATCTCCCGGAGATATCGTTCACGGAATGTACGATTCCTGGATCGAAGGGCTGACGTACCCTCAGCTTAGGCATATGCTCATCGGTTTCAACGCGAATCCTCAGGGAACGATTGCGGTTCTTCGCGATCGCTTATGTCGTGCCACTCGAAGGGCACAGTTTCCGAATACGACGTGGACAGCGGAAGACGAACCGCTCGTAAACATTAGGGGTGAACAGACCGCGTTACGCGCCCAGTCGTTCGCAGACTACGACCCCGCGGTCGTAGCTCAAGGACGCGTGATAAACGCTCACCTAGCAACCACCACCACCAGTACGACGATTACGTCGTCGGTAGCGGGGGTGAACAGACCGCGTTACGCGCCCAGTCGTTCGCAGACTACGACCCCGCGGTCGTAGCTCAAGGACGCGTGATAAACGCTCACCTAGCAACCACCACCACCAGCACGACCATTACGTCGTCGGTAGCGACATCGTCCGTGGTCGTTGCGAGTTCACCCTCGGGAAACGGAAGGCCGGTGTGCTCACCGGTCGCGGTAACGACACAAACGCCATTGTTTTCCTCGACACAGCTGTACCTCCCGAGTGTGCCTACGGAGACTCCTCACTCGAATCGCGTGCGATTCCAGGAGAGAGAAACGGAAGATATACCGTCTACACGTTATCACCGCGAGGAGCAGAACGAAACTCTGCGCTATAATCCCGCTATGTATGATCGCGTTAAGAATTAGAATTTAAAATTCTCGGGAAGCGGCACCGATAACGCGGATGTATTTTTGGACCGATTAGAGGAATGCCGACAGACGTGCGGGCTGACGGAATCGGATATGGTTCGCGTGCTTCCTTTACTAATGAAGGACGTCGCGAACAATTGGTGGACGCATAAGAAAGTGCATATCCACAGTTATGCCGAATTTTGCGAAGAAATGCGTAAACGATTCGGAGTCCCGTCAGTTCGTAGCCGATTGTTAGGAGAAATCGTCGCCAGAACGCAAGGCCGTTACGAGAATGGTCTTGACTACCTCGATTGCATCCAGAGCATGTGGCAGCGCGCGGAATCGCGAATGCCACTTGAATTGCAGTTGGATTTAGCGTTTAATAATTTGCGACCGGAATATCATACGGAAATTCGTCGCGAACAATTCACGAGTTTTT
>NW_014333227.1:59276-59472 GCF_000341935.2 Cephus cinctus | reverse complement strand
CTCCCTACCTCTACCTCTCTATGTGACAAAGAGTGCGAGCGACTTGTGAGAATTATTTATTAAGATAACGCATAAAAGGAACAATCCACATGGTTAAGAGCTGACGTTGCATTGAAGGATCAAGTGATATGCAATAACGTAAAGCATACGTTGTCTTTATTTTTACATTTGTACATTACATCTTATACATCTTATA
>NW_014333227.1:57875-58104 GCF_000341935.2 Cephus cinctus | reverse complement strand
TTCAATTCTATATACTTTTTGAGCCACGGTGCCTGTTTAAATTTTAGAACACGATGAATTTTTGTTAACTTTAAACCTAATCTCAAACACTGTTACAAATTCTTATAATGAATGATGTATCTATTATTAGGGAGGAGCGAAGTTATCAATTTCGAATTTTTAGAGCCTGGAGGAGTGTATTGTTGCGGACAGAGTGGCAAATCTTTATGAAGCTCTTGAAGCTCGACAG
>NW_014333227.1:50754-54367 GCF_000341935.2 Cephus cinctus | reverse complement strand
TATATATTGTAACGCATTTCCTGGCCTACGTTCTATCCGCGACCCCAACGTGGCATTCCGCGGATCCCTTGGGCGCCAGGTGCATCCTTGCACCAGCCCGACTCGTCGGGCCTTTAATTTCTAATCCGCGGCACGTCAATTCCGGGAGTCTTCTCGACCGGATCTTCCCGCTAGCTCCTAACCCGTCATGGTAGAGGGGAACGTGAGGGCGGCGAGTATCTACAGGAATCAGCCGGCTTCTTTGGTAATGACTAGCACGGTGGCATTTAATTCCAACAATGGCCCTTTATTTTGCCTAGGTAAACGAGTACAGTCGGGTGATGTATACGAGCGCGGCTCTATACAATTCTAATACACAACGCGGTCGCGGAGGTCATCCCTGTTGACGGTGGTCGGTTCAAATCTGCAACCGCCAGGACCCGTGGCGAGGCCCGCGGCCCCCCACTCCTCGTGCCAAGATGCACCAGCGGATGCGCTTCATCCCCGGCTGCATGGCTGCGGGGCGGTCGCCTAAACTGCACTTACCGAATCTTCCGGTGAACCGTACCTTTCTTCCTCGTCGCTCGGGTCGTGGTGGTTGGCAATTTTCCTCCTCGTCGGCCGTCTCCATCCTCTATTCTCCGAGTACCGTAGGAGCGCCGTCGTCGTCGATAGATCCCATTCCATATCACGTGCGGGAAAAAGCCACGTTGCACAACAGGTCCTGCAACCCTCACACACTCTCACCACACTCAAACCAGAAAAATCGCGATACCTTATCTGCCGATTTTCGGTATCCCCGATCCGCGGTTCGAAACGAAGTGGGCCTCTTTTTGCCCCCCGGCCCGAGGATTCCCGAAGAATCCCGAGTTCACCCGAACTCGTGCGTTATCTCTCGCCTCGGTCCGCTATCCGCTTTTCGGCGCTCACCGCCCGCCAGTCTCCGGGCGGCGCCGATCTTACCCGAGTCCGCCCGATTTTCGGGCTCGGCGGTGCCGGTTTCTCTCCCCGGCTTCCCCTTGCCATGAATCTTCATCGGCATCGGCATTCTCTTGGCGGCTTTCGTTGGCGACACGGCTCTCCGTGCCCCTACGCTTTTATGTAACTGGCCGTCCCACGGACGCCACGTTACAGTGCAAATGACTGAAACTACAACGGGCAAGAGCGCTTATGCAGCACGACAGAACGTTGTTTTCAACTCGCTATATACTCTTTGAATTTTGTCTGATATTTCCCCAATTCCAAGGACAACTGGCATGTACGTAATGAAACAAGTATTTTTAGTGAAAATCTCTGTAACTTAAACTTTTTTACATGTTCATTTGCATAAATCAGTGCTAACGCTTCGACCCGTCGAATGTAGCGCACGCGAGCGGGATACAAACGTCCGCGCGCTCGCGACATTATTTTCAACTCATCGTCATTTGCTTATTTTTTTATCAATCGTGGCCTAATTCCGTGGAACACGCGAGCGGGATACAAACGTCCGCGCGCTCGCGACATTATTTTCAACTCATCGTCATTTGCTTATTTTTTGACCAATCGTGGCCTAATTCCGTGGAAAACTTCCTTGCTGTACGTAGAACAGTACGCCGTAAAGTATATTCTCGCAGCTGAAAATTCCCTCGACTCATTTTGCAGTGGAAGGTGAAAAAATAAGGTTTTCGACGCGGATCGATTTGTATTAAAATAATAAATTATTGATAAGGGTTTCGGGAAAAAGCAATGATACATTAGCAGCGCTAGGCTATGCCCTACAATACTTAAAAATTGAAAAATGTTCCGTTGAGTAATAGCCGCGTTTCGGCGAGTTTAGTTTTCAACTGTATTGATTTCCTTAGTTTCAAAAATTTTAGTTTTTAATTTTTTTCGAAAAAAGTACGCATCGCAGAGAAAAGTTTATTCGGTTAATTTTGTGCAGTTTTGGATCCTCTACAATGAAATATTTTTGGTTGGCGAATATTTTGCATTTTAATTTTCAGATGAATTTCGAGCCATCTCATCTGGCGAATAAGGGGAAAGACAATACTCTCGAGCGCTAAGTCAGTTATTGCATGGGGCATCTCAATTTATTCATATCCAGAATACTTAACTTACATAAAATGGATCAAGAATATCCGAGCAAAGAAACAATCAGATCGTTTAGTTAAATTTAATTATCGTTCCATAAACCAGGATACCGTATTAGACTCAGAGAACAAACCTCCTCACATGGATTGGGAAGTCCCCTAGAACCTATTTCCTATTCCTTCCGATACTTTACCTGCTGGACCAATTAACGTGTGGACATAGTAACGATTTTAGGCAATCATTAGAACCCGAGTGTCTTAACTTACCAAAATTTAATTTAAATCAAGCAACTCAGTCGGATAGCGCTCCGTGTTGTACATAGTAATATTATATAAGTGGCGTGCGGTAGCCAGAAACAAACAGAGACGACCTAACGCGTGGACGTACCGTTTAACACCGGCAAATCAAACCAACGGACCATCCGAACTACCTTTTTCTAAATCAACATTCATTGAATCTTCATAATTTTCAATCGTTCTTTTCTCGTATCAGACGTAAACCATAACTATGTTCTGCGTATTTCATGGAACGATCGTAACAATAAGCGAAATATGAAACAAGCATAATTAGTAAGTATATATCATAGGGATTAATTATATTAGACGATTAATCGACTGATGTACTAGTATTGTCGGTAAAGATAATGGTATCAAGAGACTCGGTCGAGTCTCGCGCCAAGTACAGGCAACCGGCTGTACAGGGCGCAGCGCGCCGAGACTCTTTACTCGAGTCAACTCCTTATACCTGTGTTTGGAACAAAATATCTTATGAACCGCTATATATGAGGAAAAGTTATTAATACATTCACTATAGGAATTGAAGGTTCTGAAGCGATTGCCACCAAGTTCAATACGATTAGTGTACGAGATCAGGGCGTATTGAAATGGCGAGCGAGATGATTTTATTTCAGTTCCGTCGTCGTCGTCATCGTCGTCGTCGTCATCGTCGTCGTCGTCGTCGTCGTCTTCGCACGTCCATCGCATTTTTTACACAACAGATGGCGCTGACTGCTTTGCCTTCTTTACCTATTTGTACTCTGGATGGTGTTGGTAATTTACGAATACACAACACAATCAAATACACATTGTACGTGAAGCTACCGTTCACACCGAATTTCCAGTTGACATAAGGCTACTTTCACAATAGTATAGAATTATTAAGGCTTTCATGTGGAGCACGTGTGTATGCGTGTACGTATGTGTGTATGTGTGTGCTTTAACATAGTTCCCCGTATTTTAGGTGACAATTTTTAGATATATGGGATTTCCAGATCCTCCTCTCCGTAGTTTTCTGTAACTAGGTGTCGGATGTGGAAGTCCAGAGTGTCCAGGTGTTCCGCTCCGTAGTTTCTTGTATCTAGGTACTGGATGTGGAAGTCCAGGGTTTCCAGGTATTCCGCTTCGTAGTTTTCTGTATCTAGGTGTCGGATGTGGAAGTTCAGGGTGTTCAGAGGTTCCGCTCCGTAGTTTCCTGCAACTAGGTTTCAAAGGTGGAGGTTCAGGGTGTTCACGTATTTTGCTCCGTAGTTTCTTGTATCTAGGTACTGGATGTGGAAGTCCAGGGT
>NW_014333227.1:44061-49474 GCF_000341935.2 Cephus cinctus | reverse complement strand
AAACATGTAGTGACTTATGTACTTGGCCTCAATAATATGATATCAATACTTTTTGTTAGAGGAATTCACAGCAATCCTGTACTTGGCGTAGTTTTTTACACGTAAGTGTTTTTTGGGGGATATGTAATGAGTATAGTGTGTGTATGGGTTGAGGTATAACAATATGTGTAGGTTGGCCATAGGTATAAATGGCTGTGCATATGTATAGGTGGGCGAATGGCGTATACAGGAGGTCCGAGACGTAAGAATAAATTTCTAGAGCCATAATACTAAACTCTTATTAGTCAAAGGAGTGAATTTGACGGCGTAATGGTCCCTGAGGTGTTCGGTCCCAACCTGTATTAGTGCCCGGTGTTTGACTGCATATGATTTACTTAGGTTAGATTTCGTCTCCATCGCTGCGGAAGCGCTAGTGGCTCTGAGCGTTTAGTGCAATTTCATCACGTTTCTCATAGGAGGATTTGAATAGGATCCAGAAGTTGCAATTTTAAACACATTTTTTTTAATTTATACGGTGCTCAGAATGACTTGATCCCCTAAGGTGGTCTGATGATGATAATTACGAAATAGAGAAACGCAGGCATTAAAAAAAATTATAATATTTTTAGCCAATTATCGGTCATTACTGTTAGGCCGGTATTATCATCCGGTATATTATCATTGCTGGACTAGTAATGGTTACCATTATTCTGTCATTAATCGACTACTGGTACTTAATAATAGCCCAATACTGGATCCATTATAAATATGAGACATGGGGTGCTTTTTGATATTTTTAAATTTCAACTGACAATAATTCAGGGTTAAATTGATTAATTTTAATTTTCTAATAGTGTTTTTGAAATTGCAAAATCTCAGAAATCAAATGGTGGCAACTGGATTTTCGAAAAATGATACTAACTTTTTAAAAATGTATTTAAAAAATTGTACGTACTCCAAAGTATAATGTCTTTAAAAAGTATACACACACTCATGCATGTTCACATACAGGGTGTTCCGAAATTACCTGTCCAACGGGATATGGCGGTGTTCGAGAGGCACCACTGATCAAGAAAATGACCTTCCTTTTGTCCGGAAGGTCATAGTTTTTAAATGGGAGCAGGTCAAAGTTGACCAATTAGAGCGAGGCGTCAAGAGAAACGTAGAGATCTACATTTTTGTTTTTTCCCTTGATTTTGTTTCTCGGTGGCTTCGGGCAAGATGACGTCAGCCAAAGACATGCCTATTGGATGTCATTCGCTGAGAACAGAAGTTCTCAGTTGAACAGTCAAGCACTAACTGAAAATTGCAATGTCCTATGATAATGCCATTTGACATTTGACAGATATCTCTGTGACGTTTTACGTAGGTTATCCTGATCTCGCTTTTCTGCCATTGATCTCCAGCGATTCATGCTACATCCAGTTGATGAATCGCAATAAAATTCTAATGCAATTGACGACTTTTCATAATTTATAGAGCATATTCCTTAAGAGTTTATATTCCCTGTAAGATATAATACAGATTGTTCGTAGTAGGTAAATCCGAAATCAATCACCTACAAGAATTATGCAACTTGGCGTGGGCGATAAAAGCATTACACGTATTTATTCTCTCTCAGACCCCATACTATGTCAATATCAAATACCTTCTATGCTTCTCCAGCTTGATTTTATAATTAATGTTATTATTGCAAGACTAAAGATATTTGCAATAAAGTTTCAAGAAATATTATTTACCAAGATTTATTTCCAATATAAACAATACAATAAGATATTTTATTACCAATGGGTGCAGCGTGTTATGAATGCGCCGATGGAATACCCATTCCTTGAGGAAGGAGTGTTCAAGAGAAGAAGAGTCCTGGGAATATGATGGCAGCGTACGTTGGTAGTCAGGAAAAGAAATGGACCTCGACGAGGAATCTGAGAATTGAAATAATAATTCTAACATTATCACTGAATGTTTACAGTAAAAGTTGCTAGATACAGTAAAAATAGTTAGATTTGGTAAAACTATTCAGTTTTTAATTACGCGTTTCACAGCAGATTACGCTAATATTCACAAAGGATAAATTCAGTCTGCTGGATGGATCCAAACTGATCTACATTGATTTTTCGCTTACAGTAATTATGAGTTGAATCGATGATCTATGAATGATCTGCAATGCTCTATTTCTCTAATGTACAAATAACATCATAATCAGATCAATTTTGAGCCTAAGCCGTATGAATTATACGGAAAAGATTCTTTTCAGAGAAGTTTTCGATCCATCCTGCATACCGAAGTTCATCCTTCCTTATAAGAGTAGTCCCAATAAAAAAAGGATCTCCTATGGATCGTATAAATTGATACCCCAGTAATTCATGTTATATCTAACAGTTTTATATATCCAAATTTCGAGATAATCAGCATTAAATTGTGGATAGGGAAATCCTGTTTAATCGCCAACGGCGTGAGAAAGTGCAATTATTTTATTATACTACTGTCGATAAATTACTTGTCGATCTGAGGTCTCGAATTGATCGACTAATGATATGCGAATGATGAAGAAGTATTCTATTACTATTTCCTACACGCTAAATCATACTCTAGGTCAAGTACTAGGCCGGAATCCTTTGCATCTAAACGCGTTTTCACTGGTTAGATTATTGCAACATCAACTCTGCTAATCTCAAGATTTTGATATCTGAAATAAAAAACGCAAAAACATGTATTCTTTAGAATTTGACAAAGAATGCAACAGTCTAATGCGCTTTATATCGAACACTCTGTATATTGCAGCAGATACGTGATCCGCATGGCTATCGAAGAGTAATCATAACTCTTGAACGAAAGGTCTGAAAATAAAAATTCAAGCAGATAATTAAAGCTAACAGATGAAGGAATAAATGTTCCAGTAAGCCATATTAGAATATTAAAACTGGATGCTTAAATTTTTACCATGAAACATCGGAATTTTACGTAATAAGAAAGTCCATGATAAAAATATTGTAATATCATAACCGATCCTTTGACCCAAGAAAATCTACTTGGTTTTCGAACAACAGCATTCTTCTATTAGACTGTAATCTTTTCTATAGTAGTATGACGGGATTTCGGGATAAAGGATATGAAAAAATGTATGTAAATGCAAAATTTTTCATTTTTTCATAGTCATTAACGGGTTCAATTGTGGCCGCGCGTGATTTAGACTGTTGGGCATTCAAGTATGAATTAATGCAAGAGTTAGTATAGAATTTCCCTTCTCAACAACTTTTATTAGGGTGGGTCACGACTACGAAGTGACGATTGGTTCCCAATCTATTCGGCTCGGACAAAAATGACCTAAGTTTTGGGGTTGAGGGTTAATTTTCTAGTAACTGCGACATTTGATCAACTTTACTTAGGGTAAACGGCCCAGTGACTGACCGTGTTCTAGACTTTGACTGCCATAAATGCAGTTTTTGTCGAATAATAATTCAATTACCGGCTAATTAAAAAGCGTTTTTCACTTTATATTATTGGAGAAACACACAGTTTTAAATTAAATATTTTAGAATAGAAATTGACCAGTGAATACTGCGACACACATCTCAGTGGCTCCGCAACGGCAGTGCTAGACGGTGGCAGTAGTTGTGACGAGCTACATCGTTGTGAATTTTGTTCGTCATGTAAGTATATAACATAAAAATGGTGTCAACATCTTCAGCAGGAACCAGATTATCGATGAGATGAGAAATTATTTAACTTTTGGTGAGATATTTGTTCAAATTCACGGGATCAATAACTGCGTCACATAATTCAGGCTGTGTTGCTGTGTTTTTCACACTCGTTTCTGTGGGGATATTCGGCAGTGTCAGAAAGTGGGTATGCGCAGGCGTCATAAATTGCGCAGGCGCCATATATTGCGCCAAGGCGGTCATAAATCAGCTACACGGAGCGATCAGAAATTATGGCATGGGTGTTTCTCGAGTGTCAGAAATCTCGGCAACAGAGAAGCGCTATTAAGGGGGTCGTCTAGTGTGAATGATGTTTTTTTTAATGCTTTTTGGGAAATTTTTTTTTGACAAACCATTAAAATAAAATAATTTATAATCTGTACATAATCTTTATTGACATTTTAACGACTTTTGTGAATTTTTTCAAGGTAATATATTTCATGTAATAGGGGGTACACCGCTCAACAGGCACACATATAAAAAAAGAGGTGCTCCACTGCTGCCATGATTCCGACTGTTCTGCTTATCTGAAATTAAAAAACCAAACATCATTTCAATTGTGAGACTTCAGGCTCTACATGGACCTAAAATGAAGTCAGAATTCCAAAAAATAATTTCTTTTTACGCTTTAGAAAAAAATTTAATTTTTCGTACTTTTTTTTGGGTCTGTTTAGCTATTAAAAGAGACTTCAGGCTCTACATGGAACTAAAATGAAGTCAGAATTCCAAAAAATAATTTCTTTTTACGCTTTAGAAAAAAATTTAATTTTTCGTACTTTTTTTTGGGTCTGTTTAGCTATTAAAAAAAAAACTAACGTAGCAATATTAATTATTTCAGTTCAACGTGTAGCTATATATGTACATACTAAAGATGCTGTGCAAATTTGAACAGAATCAGTTAACTAGTTTTTGAGATTTTATGGCAGCAGTTTGAAAAAATCGTGTTTCGAGAAAAACGCGTTTGAAAGTTATTGTATATAATTCATAATCAAAAAATGGTCTCACCATCAATCTGCTATGCCTGGACCATACAATACACCTTCCTCTTCTTCAAAGAAGTCATTTAAAGCCGATTTTTCTTCTTTGTTTAAAATCCGGGCTTGTTTTGCGAAATCGCTCAAGCGTCTCTCTGAGCGGTCGATGCGAGACCTGTCACGCTGATGGACGAACGCTTGAGCATTTAGCCCAATGTTCAGTCCCATGACTTCCATCGTCTTCAGAATAGATTCAAACCCTTCGTTGAAGATTATAACAGCAAGAAATATGGCGATTTCAACGACTTTTCCTCCAGAATGAAGGTGCTTCGGAGCGAAAGTCGATATTAGCGAATTTAGTGACTCATTATTATTTTGAGTCTCCGCTCCCAAGCACCTGGTCAGTAAATCGTCTTTTGATAAATCATCATATATGGGCTTAATAACTTCCTGAACGTTTTCTGAAAGAGGCTTCTTATCGTGTACAAATCGATCACTGATTCCCAGATGTTCAGCTCTACGCCACCCACACCAACTATTTTCACCTGCAGGACAGTTCTGATGCTGTGGCTTATCATCTGTGGAAATCTTGTGATAAAAAGTGGCCCAAATTTCTTTCTTCATATCAGCAGTGGAATCCGGATGTCTTCGAATAGCCAATCCATAAAATTTTGTCAATTCGCCAATTACTTTATCAGTGAGTTTTCCCTCGCCTTTTCCGCCTATGCCCTTGTTAGCTTTCTTTGCATTTCTAAGCCG
>NW_014333227.1:28667-43573 GCF_000341935.2 Cephus cinctus | reverse complement strand
CAATTTTCTTCATGGGATGCGAACCAATCTTCATATCCTTGTGGATCATCCTTCTTTTTATTTTTCCACGAAGAACATCCCTGGCAAAAACTACTCAACACACACGCATCCACTACTTTACCGGTATATTTAGCAATAAGTGTTTGTTTATGTATTGAACGTGAAAACATTTTCACGATGCCATCTATCTCCACTTTTCCAGAACTTCCACTATGATTTATCGTACAATTTTCTTCATGGGATGCGAACCAATCTTCATATCCTTGTGGATCATCCTTCTTTTTATTTTTCCACGAAGAACATCCCTGGCAAAAACTACTCAACACACACGCATCCACTACTTTACCGGTATATTTAGCAATAAGTGTTGAGACGCCGAATAAAGATGAAAAACCTCGCTTTTTCCACGTTCCATCGTCGGAGACTGTAAATTCATCTTCTGTTTTTCCTGCTTCTTTATTGAGCTCTTTCTCCTGAGTAATCGCCAAGGACAACACATTTTCATAAACGGCCGAAGCAGCTATATATATATTTTCTAATACTTCATAATAAGTATTTCGAGCGATACCTTGTCCCATATCCATCAGTCCACAAAATATTTTTAATCCTTCTAAGCCGAGTCTTAATAAACGAATCACGAAAACCATGCGACGATTTATTTCGTATGCATTATCGATCTTAGGGCATGAGTTGATTTGTTTTGTGTCGTCACATTCGCACTCCAAAGAAATCATGAAACCCAAGCCTCGTACACCACACTGTTTAAAAGTTACTTCGCTTTTGCAATTCTTACAAATGACAGACGAAGAAATGGCTGAGAAAACACTAGTAAACTCCAAAATACAGTAAACTAAGGTTGCAGTAATGGTCACTTCAAAATTTTTCTTTGCTCCAAGTTTCTTCGCTGACGTAGATGTAAATGACGTATCATTTTCAAGTGTATATTTATTTCCATGAAATTTTCGTTTCCTAGTCCGACCTCTATGAACTGGCTGAGAATGAGTTCCCTTTTGATCCATTTCCAATAATTTTTTAAAGTAGAGCGAGGAAAAATATGCTGTGCGCTGCGTTGATGCCACGACGAAACTGATCTACCAACGCTATACACAGATGTTGCAACGGATTTGTAAGCAGTTCTGCGTCTCCTACTCTTGAATCTGAACATAGAAGGGCCAGGCAGCAACCGGGCTCGAGAATATTCGATGCGAAATCCAGCGCTGCCCTAGCCCGCTGAGCGGGCTCCCGTGCGCTCCGCGTACCTGCTCCGTTTTACGGTTGTAACTTTTGAACGGTTTCTGTTTTCAAAAAATCCTTTTACCCACGTCTTCTAAACATGTTTCAGATGTGATTTATAAAAAAAAAAAATTTGATTTTTTTGACCTGAGACACTAGACGACCCCCTTAAAACAATAATTAGTAATAAACTTTAATTGTTTTGCTTGTATAATAGGTGACTCTCATTTGAAAGGTTTTAATGCACGTGTTGAAATTTTTACTTTTCAGTTTGGCTATATCACGCGTGAATAAATAGCAAAAATCCGACTCCGCCGCTCTTAAACGGTCGTTAGTTGGGCCGTTTACCCTAAGTTTATTTTGATCAAATGTTATAATAACTCGGCACAACTATATCTCACAAAAAAACACTTACGTGTAAAAAACTACGCCAAGTACAGGAGTGCTGTGTATTCCTCTAATAAAAAGTATTGATATCAGATTATTGAGGCCAAGTACATAAGTCACTACATGTTTGCCCATTATATGATCTAGCACTGGCCCATCATTTTAATTGTATTTGCAAAATTTCTTATAACGTTTTCACTACTCTTTTACATTACTACTGCTTCCCGTAGTTGATTATGATTTAATGGTCATTTAATAATTAATAAAACTTTAGATGATCCCTTATCGAGTATTACTTGGCGGGTCCGTGCATTTCTTAATATGAATTTGCGTTCATTATGCCAGTCATTAAACTCAAAACCAATGTCAACTTTCTATATAGAGCATATTAACAATAATTCGTCAATAATAATCACGGTAAAACCTTAATAACAAACATATGCTCAAGAGACTCGGTCTAGTCTCGCGCCAAGTACAGGCAACCTGCCGTACGGGGCACGGCCCGCCGAGACTCTTTACTCGAAGCATCTCTTGTATCTGTGTTTCGACTCAAATATCTTATGAACGGCTGGATGTGAGAAAAATTTATTGATACATTCACTCTAGGAATCAAGGGTTGTGAATTGAATGCCACCAAATTCAATACGATTAGTGTACAGGATCAGGACGTATTCACATGGCGAACGAGATGATTTTATTTCAGGTCCGGCGTCGTCGTCGTCTTCGCACGTCCATCGCATTTGTTACACGGCAGATGGCGCTGTCTGCTTTGCCTTTTTTACCTATTTGTACTCTGTATGGTGTTAGTAATTAACAAATAGACAACACAATCAAATACACTTTATACGTTAAGCTACCGTTCATATCGAATTTCCAGTTAGTATAATTCAGTTTTTAATAGCATTCATATCGAGCGTGCGTATATGGGTGTATGTATATGTGTGCTTCGGCATAGTTCCTCGTATTTTAGGTGACAGTTTGTTCAGGTGTTCCGCTCCGTAGTTTTCTGTATCTAGGTGTCGGATGTGGAAGTTGAGGGTATCCAGGTGCTCCGCTCCGTAGTTTCTTGTATCTAGGTACTGGATGTGGAATTCCAGGGTGTCCAGGTATTCCGTTTCGTAGTTTTCTGTATCTAGGTGTCGGATGTGGAAGTTGAGGGTATCCAGGTGCTCCGCTCCGTAGTTTCTTGTATCTAGGTACTGGATGTGGAATTCCAGGGTGTCCAGGTATTCCGTTTCGTAGTTTTCTGTATCTAGGTGTCGGATGTGGAAGTTGAGGGTATCCAGGTGCTCCGCTCCGTAGTTTCTTGTATCTAGGTACTGGATGTGGAATTCCAGGGTGTCCAGGTATTCCGTTTCGTAGTTTTCTGTATCTAGGTGTCGGATGTGGAAGTTCAGGGTGTTGAGGTGTTCCGCTCCGTAGTTTCCTGTGTCCAGTTGTTGGATATGGAAGTTCAGGGTGTCCAGGTATTCCGCTCCGTAGTTTTCTATATCTAGGTGTCGGATGTGGAAGTTCAGGGTGTTGAGGTGTTCCGCTCCGTAGTTTCCTGTGTCCAGTTGTTGGATATGGAAGTTCAGGGTGTCCAGGTATTCCGCTCCGTAGTTTTCTATATCTAGGTGTCGGATGTGGAAGTTCAGGGTGTTGAGGTGTTCCGCTCCGTAGTTTCCTGTGTCCAGTTGTTGGATATGGAAGTTCAGGGTGTCCAGGTATTCCGCTCCGTAGTTTTCTATATCTAGGTGTCGGATGTGGAAGTTCAGGGTGTTGAGGTGTTCCGCTCCGTAGTTTCCTGTGTCCAGTTGTTGGATATGGAAGTTCAGGGTGTCCAGGTATTCCGCTCCGTAGTTTTCTATATCTAGGTGTCGGATGTGGAAGTTGAGGGTGTCCAGGTGTTCCGCTCAGTAGTTTCTTGTATCTAGGTGTCGGATGTAGAAGTCCAGAAAAGTGTGCAACAAGCTTTGGCGCTTCGCTCAAAGTATAGTGTCCTTTATGATGTTCGCACGGCCCGAGGTACGTAAATAATCCAGCACACTCTCTTCTCTTACGTTTACCACACGGCTTCAACAAGCTGGACACCATTAACGACGGTTATATGCATTGAAGATTACATTTTCTTTAACAATTTGTATATGTTTTTATGCATTTCTAGAAAAAGGGACTTACAAATTAAATTTATATCCCTTTAAACATTTTCGACAACGCAATATATTTTTCTGATTAGCAACATCATAATGCATTTACATTTTATATCTGTGACAACATAGATTTCAGTGCTTAGAGCTTCTATGTTCCGTTGAGCAACAAAAACTTGTGATATCACCCAAAAAACACTTACGTGTAAAAAACTACTCCAAGTACAGGAGTGCTGTGTATTCCTCTAATAAAAAGTATTGATATCAGATTATTGAGGCCAAGTACATAAGTTACTACATATTTGCCTGTTATATGATCTAGTACTGGCCCATCATTTTAATTGTATTTTCAAAATTTCCTGTAACGTTTTCACTACTCTGTTACATTATTACTGCTTCTCGTAGTTGATTATGATTTAATGGTTATTGAATAATTAATAAAACTTTAGTTGATTTCTTATCGAGTACTACTTGGCGGGTCCGTGCCAGGAATTCCAAAGTACTTACTTTGAACGTACTAATAGTATCCTAAAACTATATGTTTGTTATTAAGCTTTTACCGTGATTATTTTTGACGAGTTCTTGTTAATAAGCTGTATATAGAAAGTTGACATTGTTTTTGAGTTTGATGACTGGCACAATGAACGCAAATTTATGTCAAGAAATGCACGGAAATGTACCGCCAAGTAGTACTCGATAAGGAATCAGCTAAAGTTTTATTAATTATTAAATAACCATTAAATCATAATCAACTACGGGAAACAGTAGTAATGTAAAAAGTAGTGAAAACCTTATAGGAAATTTTGAAAATACAATTAACCCTTTCGCTACGGACGCATTCTTCGGCGCGCTACTCTCGCTGAACGAGCCGCTGCGCCAAAAGTGTGCATTTGCGAAGCAACTGTAATTGCCCGTCATACGCTGAATACCGCAATATCTTACGCAAAGCGGGTGTAGTCGCTCGTAGAAAGGAAATGGTTAAAAAATTATCGCATAGTGCAATTAGAAGAATAATTTAATAATATAACTTCGTATGGAAAGTTTGAAAGCACGGGTATACACAAAGTCCTACCTCACATGTTTTACATTGGTAATGTGTCTGTCGTTGGACACCATTCTTAGTACAAACAATACACTTTCCCACTTTTTCGTTTTGTTTTCTCGCTAGTGTAAATCGCTGCGAAGTGTCTAGGAGGAAATCTAGGAGCGCTTTGTCTAAAGTTGTCTTTATGGCATTTTCGTAAAATTTGTCTTATTAATTCAAGATGAAAAGCGGCTACAGGAATATCTCTTCCTGCCTTGTATTTATATAAACAATAACAATTCCAAACGGCAATATCTAGCAAATGAAAAAAGTTCACGACCGTTCACGGGTCACTTAAGTCACCGTTCGTACGTAGCGAGCGTCAGGCGTTGAGTGACTATAGTCACCGCTCGTACATAGCGAGCGTCAACTGTTGGTTGACTATAGTCACCGCTCGTAGCGAAAGGGTGAAAATGATGGGCCAGTGCTAGATCATATAATAGGAACATTTAGTGACTTATGTACTTGGCCTCAATAATCTGATATCAATACTTTTTATTAGAGGAATACGCAGCACTCCTGTTCTTGGTTGACCCGCCAAGTAGTACTTGATAATGATCAGAATCAACTACGGGAAGCAGTAGTAATGTAAAAGAGTAGTGAAAATGTTATAAGAAATTTTGAAAATACAATTAAAATGATGGGCCAGTGCTAGATCATATAACAGGCAAACATGTAGTAACTTATGTACTTGGCCTCAATAATCTGATATCAATACTTTTTATTAGAGGAATACACAGCACTCCTGTACTTGGCGCAGTTTTTTACACGTAAGTGTTTTTTTTTTTGTGAGATATCACAAGTTTTGGTTGTTCAACGGGACATAGAAGCTGTAAGCACTGAAATTTTTATTTTCACTGATATAAAATGTAAATGCATTATGATGTCGCTAATCAGAAAAATATATTGCGTTGTCGAAAATGTTTAATGGCATATAAATTTAATTTGTAAGACACTTTTTTTTAGAGATGCATAAAGATATATACAAATTTTTAAAGAAAATGTAATCTTCAGTGCATATAAGCGTCGTTAATGGTGTCCAGCTTGTTGAAGCCGTGTGGTAAACGTAAGAGAGGAGAGGGTGCTGAATTATTAACGTACCTCAAGCCGTGTGAACAACAGAGAGGATACTATAGTTTGAACGAAGCGCCAAAGCGGCGCTTGTTGCACACTTTTCTGTACCTCTACGTCTGACATAGATACACAAAACTATGGAGCGGAACACCTGGACACCCTGAACTTCCACATTCGACACCTAGATGCAGAAAACTACGGAGCGGAACACCTGGACACCCTGGACTTCCACATCCAGAACCTAGATACGAGAAACTACGGAGCGGAACACCTGAACACCCTGAACTTCCACATTCAGTACCTAGATACAAGAAATTACGGAGCGGAACACCTGGTCACCCTGGACTTTTACATGCGACACCTTGTTGTGCCATAACGTCTCGGTGACGAAGGAGTTCGTTCGAGAGGTTAGGGCCAAGGTATTTGTGGGATCGTTGCCGGTTAAGGAGTTGGAACTCGCGTGAATACAACAAAACTGAGAAGGTTTATTGAAATAATCAAGTGTGTTGTACAGTATTTCGACGTATGTCGACTTGGAAAAATATAGCCACCGTTTGGTCTTCCTATTTCCTGTACCGAGTTTACTCCACGAGACCACCTTATCCGTTCGGATTTTAACTGTAGACTGTCGATTTTCGGATGTGCAGATGTGCTGGACTTCCGAAAAGTGATTATTGTGCGATTTTTCGATTTCCACATCTCGGTTGCCAGGCCCCCTTTAGTTCTGACTTAGCGCATTGCAACACGCGTGAACTACTTGGCCTGGCGTTTCTCAATGGGGTCAGGAGACTCCCAGCACAACACCCTAGATACAGGAAACTACGGAGCGGAACATCCGGACACCCTGGACTTCCACATCTAGTATCTAGATATTAGAAACTACGGAGAGGAACACTTCATCCTGTATCTCTAAAAACCTGTATCTCTATGAACGTGTATCACATCCTGTACCTCTAAAAACTGTCACCTAAAATACGAGGAACTATGTCGAAGCATACATATACATACATCCATAGACACACTCTCCACATGCAAGCCTTAATAATTCTGTATTATTGTGAAAGCAGCCTTATATTAACTGGAAATTCGGCGTGAACGGTAGCTTCACGTGTAAAGTGTATTTGATTGTGTTGTGTATTTGTAAATTACCAACACCATCCAGAGTACAAATCGGTAAAGAAGGTAAAGCAGTCAATGCCATCTGTCGTGTAAAAAAGTAGATGGACGTGCGAAGACGACGACGACGACGACGACGACGACGACGGAACTGAAATAAAATTATCTCGCTCGCCATCTCAATACGCCCTGATCTCGTACACATGTCGTATTGAACGTGGTGGCAATCAATTCAGAACCCTTAATTCCTATAGTGAATGTATCAATAACTTTTTCTCATGTATAGCGGTTAATAAGATATTTCGTTCCAAACACAGGTATAAGAGTTGACTCAAGTAAAGAGTCTCTGCGAGTTGTGCGCTGTACAGCCGGTTGCCTGTACTTGGCGCGAGACTCGACCGAGTCTCTTGATCAGTTTCATTATTTCAACAAGGATGTAATCAATTCAAATCTGCGTCGATGATCCCAACACATTACCCGTGATAGCAGATAGTAGATTGATATTACTAAATAATTTTCTCAGTGTCTGATGCTTCCACAACACCCATTCCATTATTAAGGCAATTTGTGGACATCCTGCATATGATTCTGAAGTGTACTTCTCCTATTTAAGTTTCGTGTATTGTAATGAATCTCTTATAGCGAAAATTCTTTCAGCATAATGAGTACCAATGTTCCTGCCGCATGTAAAGCTGCAGCCGCAAGGATTAAAAGAGAATCAGCAGAGAATTCCAAGCTGGCCGTTCAACCGTTGAATAAACAGGTTTTCAAATTTTATAATATTTGAATATGCATTTATCGTTGAACAAATCAAATTTTAGGGCAAATAAATTAACGTCGTGGAATACAACAGCTTGAACCATGCGGTGGCATCTTGTAAATCTGTCATTGCAAAAAAAATGTATTCTTGCTACTAAATATCAACTCTTATCTTATAAATGTCAACTTGAATGGTTAGACTCAGGATTTTCAATAACACAGTATGTTTCTTTTATTTTGCACACACATTACGTCCGTAAAGTTGGCAACTCCATGATAAAAAAAATGAGCTTTAAAACGAAGGGGGAACTCGTTCCCGATCACGGCAACTTTAGGTGCCCTACTTGGGACGGGACATACGGTATACAAATTTTAGTGCTGCTTACTGGGGGCAATCTATGTAGAAGGCCTAAATCTAGGCGATTTTCGGAAATTTTTGAAATTTTTCTTCTAAAAACTGGCGGATGTATAACTTGTTTAATTTAAGACGTCGAGAAATACGTTGTCGCACGGCGTGAAGCATAGCGTCCGTTCTAATCATCTGAAATTGTAAAACCTTTTTATTACAAAAGTTAATAGAAAAACGCTGGGATTGAAATTAACACGGTTTAAAAATATCAAAACTTGACAAAACGCCACGGTTGTGAAAATTGAGTTCCAATTTTTCATGAAAAATTTATATTATTTGAAATTAAAAAAGCGCTTTGTTATCAAAGTTTTGAATATTGTTGAAATTCAATCCCTGGGGAAAAATGCTGAGAAAATGTATACAAAATTTCATTAAGTTCGGTCAATTAATTTTTGAGTTATCTTGCACGCCAATCTTGAAAATTTAGTTTTGGGAAAAACAGGTTTAATGTTTTAATAAGTAAAAACTCTATGAAATGACTTACCGGTTAATCAGCGATTTCTGCGCCTTATAATAATCCTACCTCTTCCTCGAAATATTCGTTTTTAGCCAATTGAGTTTCTCTTCGGGTTCTTCGAGATTTTTTTGATTCAAAACTACTACAGAGAGACAAGATGTGACACGAAGAGACCGAGTGGATGGCTCATGCCATTAGTATAATTTCAGTATAAAATTTTCAAGTATTATAGCTGTGCCAGTTCTGGATACAGATTCCTGCATCGACATATACCGACACTCGAGAGCCTTTGAAGGTTGGTGTCAGTACTAAGTTGGCAATGTGTGCGTCTACAATTTCCGAAAGTGACGTCATCAAGACCCTTCGATACCGAGAATTTTCGTTCGATTCAGGGAATTTTGCATCACATTCCGGGAAGTTTGCGCTTGTTCTATGAATTACACACGATCGAGAACCTTTTAGGACATTCTAGAACCTTCGACGGTTCGTGTCCGTACTAATTCGTGGAGGACAGCTCCTAGAGCCGACGGTCCTCTTGCGCGACATTTTGATGGAGCCTCTTGCCCCACACCCCGGGGAGCCTTCAAGAAGCTTCTATGAACCCTCTTCCTGCCTCCCCGATCCGTGTAGATTTCAGACGGTGCCTTCAGTCAATTTGACCTTGAACGGTATCTCGCAGAATTGCGCATCGAAGATGCAGCAGCATCGACTCTAGGAAATTTGTCGGCTCCGTCAGCTATTCGATTCCAGGAAATCTCCGTGCAGGTTTCAAACGGCAGCCCCCATCCCGAAGCTTTTGACGACTCCCCCGACCCCCATGCAGACGTCAGGCGGCAGCCGGACACTGTTTTGATCTTGTTATTCAGGGTATTGAATTATTCGTAAAAAATAGGCGACCCTTTATGCACTTCCGAATGCGCGTCGGAAACTTTTTGATGTAGAGTTTGAGCTCAAAGTGTGTAATTCGAGTAGGTGTCTTTTCGCTCGAACCGATGCAAAACAATTCCAAGAAAACCTTGAAACCTTCGTATAAAAGGCCTTCCGATCATGCGCAGCGATCATTGTTATTCAAGCGCTCAAGTGATTTATTGGTGTCAACAAAATGGATTCTGCATAGTGTAAAAAGTTGATCGAGATTATGGAAGGAGCGTATAAACTTTTGAAGAAGAGATCATCGATTGCAAAAATTGAGATGTGGACAAAATTTGGTACTCAAAATATTCGATTTCTGAACAAAATTTGGAGGAACGTTGCGCTTACGATCGGGGAGAAAACCAAAACCTTGGCAACCTTTGAAATACTTAAATCGTTGAATGAAAAATTTAAACAGCACCTTCAAAAAAGAGGTGAAGGAACGGTGAGAGAGAGAAGTGACAGAGTGCGTTGGGATGAGTTGGAATATGCCTTCAGGGGGAGAATAAGGACTGGAGTGATTGTAAACTTGCGACACAAGGACTTGGAGCGATTCCTGGATGATGCAAGAAAATTGTTCATTGCTAGAGTGACAAACGCACTCGAAAGGAGAGAAATTTGAAAGTAAACGTTGTCCTGTCCTGTAAGTTCGAGACTATGAAAGGTGGTGAGATTGTCGAAGAACTGAAGTAATTCAATAGTAAGAATGAAGTTATTCTACCATCCACCGATATCAGCGATTGATTCAAAATAATTGTGCAGGAAAAAATACTGACTAAAATTGAAGACTTTGAAGAAAGAAAATCAGGCTGGTCATTGCTTGAAATTATAAACTTGGGAGTGAACATCAATAAATATATTCCAATACACGGTGGTCTGTCTACTTTCATCGAACTACCAAAAGATGTGCAAAATAAAAAAGCAGTTGTGAACATTAGAAATAGTGATCCGTATTGCTTTCTCCGGTCCGTTAACGCAGCTCTTCATCCAGTTAAAAATAATGTAAGCTTTATCAGTTCGTACCCCCACTTCAGCTCAGCGCTAAGGTATGAAGGTTTAAATTTTTCTATTGGTTTAAAGGATATTCCAAAATTCGAAAAGATGAATGATTTGGCAATAAATGTTTATGGAACAGAGTGCGATAAGAATAAGGGTAATGTTGAAAGCATGTTGTCATGCGATATTTCATAAGTTTTTTTTTACGTTTAAACCTGACGCCGACCGCCATATTGCTATTGGTCATATCGATACAGACCCGATAGGTCGAAATAAATACATCGATATCTAGATAGATATACCGAGTGTATCAGCCCAGATGCACGTTTAAGATTTGCGGGGAAACGGTGCACAATTTCGAAAATCTGATGTCACAACCATAGAATATTTTTTGATTGCGCATTGAACGGGCAAATTATTATTGTGCGCTTAACTTCCAGTCGCAAATAAAAAAATTATCTTAGCCATGTCAAATGATACTGAAAAAAGTTAAATGCAAAAGATGTAGAGCAAGAAAAAATAATAGAGATGAAAAAAAAATTCGGACGGATTGCACACATAATAAGAGAGATATTTGCGTCCGAAATTTTCTCATTTTTTGACAAATTCCTGATACTGGAGGAACGCCTTAGCTTCGTGCAGCAGCTTCACGCCGAACTCACGATTCGCAATTATTTTAAAGTAAGCGTTCAGTCGGACGCAAATCCGTACTAGGTGGCTAAAACATATTATTAAGTTATTTTTCATTACAAGTTAGAAGCCGAAGTATTCCTGCTGTAGATTTCCGTGATCCCGGATGTAGATTTTGGAGTCTTCGACTTCCTGGACGTGGATTTTCGAGCCTTCGTGTTCCTCGCCGTAGATTGTGGAGTCTGAAAGTATTATCTGAAAAGTAGTGAAAAATTAATCATACGTAAATATTGTAACAGTGAAGAAGAGTTTAACTTATTAACGAGAAAAGGTGTTTTTCCTTACGAACTCGATGATGAGCAATTACCATCTAAAAAAAATTTTATTCAGAATTAAATACTGAAGAAATTTCAGACTCAGATTGTGTACATGCATCTAAAGTTTGGCAAACTTTTCACATAAACACATTGGGTGAATATTCTGATTTGTATTTGAAAACGGATGTTTTACTTTTGGCTGACATCTTTGAAAATTTCAGACGCAATTGCTCCTCTATATACAATTTAGATCCTCTTCATTATTATACTGTACCAGGCCTTGCTTTTGATGCTATGCTTAAGTGTACTGGCGTTGAACTTGAGTTGTTAACCGACACAGAGATGTTTTTATTCATTGAGAGAGGAATTCGAGGTGGCATAGCTCAATGCTCAAACAGACATGCCAAAGCGAACAACAGATTTATGGGTACAGAGTTCGATTCAAGGAAAGAAGAATCATATCTTATGTACTACGATGTAAATAACTTGTACGGTGCAGCTATAAGCCAATTTTTGCCATTTGACTCCTTCGAGTAGGAGGAAAATTTTTAAAAACTACATATTTGCAATATTTCTGATGATTCTCTTACAGGCTATATCACTCGAAGTTGATATAGAATATCCAATTGAACTTCAAGAACTCCATAGAGATTTACCACTATGTCCAGATCAGTATACTCCTCCAGGATCTAACAAATTAAAATTGATAACAACGCTCCTCCAAAAAGAAAGATACATCCAATTGAACTTCAGAGTAGGAGGAAAATTTTTAAAAACTACATATTTGCAATATTTCTGATGATTCTCTTACAGGCTATATCACTCGAAGTTGATATAGAATATCCAATTGAACTTCAAGAACTCCATAGAGATTTACCACTATGTCCAGATCAGTATACTCCTCCAGGATCTAACAAATTAAAATTGATAACAACGCTCCTCCAAAAAGAAAGATACATAATTCATTATCGAAATTTGAAACAGTCATTGAGATTAGGTATGAAGTTAACAAAAATTCACCGTGTTTTAAAATTCAGACAGTCACTATGGCTCAAGAAGTATATAGATTTTACCACTGAAATGAGAAAAAAGTCGAATAATGATTTTGAGAAGAACTTCTTTAAACTTATGAATAATGCGGTTTTTGGCAAGACAATGGAAAATGTAAGAAAATAGAAACATGTTAGACTAATTACGAAATGGGATGAAAGGTATGGAGCAAAGGCTCTTATAGCGAAACCAAATTGACATAGCTGCACTGTCTTCAACGAAGATATGGTAATAATCGAGCTAAGTCGTGTTAAAATTAAGTTTAATAAGCCAATATATGCAGGATTTTCCATTCTCGATCTTTCCAAAATATATATTTATGACTTCCATTATAATTACATAAAGAATACGTTTGGTAACCAAGCTAAATTAATGTATACTAACACTGACAGTCTTCTTTATCATTATACCGTTCCTAACATATATGATTATATGAAATGTGATCTAGATAAATTGGATACCTCAGAATATCCCCCACATAATGTTTACGATATACCATTAGTAAATAAAAAAATATTGGGTTTGATGAAGGATGAAAACAATGGAAAAATTATTGTTGAATTTATAGGATTACGAGCAAAATTATATTCTTTCAGAATGTTAAGAGAAAGCAAAGCTAAAAAGCGAGCTAAGGGGGTAAAAGGATCCACACTAAAGACAATCACGTTTAACGATAATTATAGGTAATGTCTTTTATACCATACAAATTTAGTTAAAACTCAAAATTTAATTCAGAGTAAACAACATGATGTTCATACCATACAACAGAAAAAAAAATAACACTGAGCTGGAATGACGACGAAAGGGTCATTCTACCTGGTAGGACCGACACCCTTCTGTGGGGTTATAAAATGTAAGATGTATATGGGTCATTCCATATGAAATTTACACTGAAAAATTTGTTTGGGGAAACATATTTTTTTTTCGCGTTCTATGTTTGAAAATAATCGACACGTATTTCTTTATTTTGATATGATACTTCAAATTTTTGAGAAATTAATTTTTGAATTTTTTAAATCTGGAAAGAAGACAATTTTTTAATAGCACAGTAAAAAAAAGTATAAACAATCATTAAAAACTGTTGCTATACTGAAAATGTGCGTTCCCCTCCCCCCTAGCTTTGCAATATAGCTAAGTAGACGTTCTGTTGGTATTATTTTTATAACAAATTAGTGATTTTTTATAAACAATCTACATTTTTCCAAATTTGGAACTAATTTCTTTCACTTCTGATTCTAATACGATTGCCCGTGATTTGTGAATATCCTGTAAAAAATTTGCGATGTAGAAATGAAAACTTTGAATCCCCCAAAAAACACTTACGTGTATAAAACTACGCTAAGTACAGGATTGCTGTGAATTCCTCTAACAAAAAGTATTGATATCATATTATTGAGGCCAAGTACATAAGTCACTACATGTTTTCCTAGTATATGATGTAGCACTGGCCCATCATTTTAATTATATTTTCAATATTTCCTATAACGTTCTCGCTACTCTTTTATGTTACTACTGCTTCCCGGATTTAATTATGATTTAATGGTGATTTAATAATTAATAAAACTTTAGGTGATTCCTTATCGAGTACTACTTGGCGGGTCCGTGCCAGGAATTCCAAAGTACTTACTTTGCACGTGCTCATAGTATTCTAATGCTGTATGTTTGTTATTAAGCTTTTACCGTGATTATTTTTGACGAGTTATTGTTAATATGCTTTCTATAGAAAATTGGTACTGGTTTTGTACCAAATTTATATCAAGAAATGCACGGACCCGCCAAGTAGTACTCGATAAGGAATCACCTAGTTTTATTAATTATTAAATCATCATTAAATCATAATTAAATACGGGAAGCAGTAGTAACATAAAAGAGTACGCGAAAACGTTATAGGATAAATTTGGTACAAAACCAGTACCAACAAAGTACTTACTTTGCACGTGGTCATAGTATTCTAATGCTGTATGTTTGTTATTAAGCTTTTACCGTGATTATTTTTAACGAGTTATTGTTAGTATGCTTTCTATAGAAAATTGGTACTGGTTTTGTACCAAATTTATATCAAGAAATGCACGGCCCCGCCAAGTAGTACTCGATAAGGAATCACCTAAAGTTTTATTAATTATTAAATCACCATTAAGTCATAATTAAATACGGGAAGCAGTAGTAACATAAAAAAGTAGCGAAAACGTTATAGGAAATATTGAAAATATAATTAAAATGATGGGCCAGTGCTAGATCATATAATAGGAAAACATGTAGTGACTTATGTACTTGGCCTCAATAATATGATATCAATACTTTTTGTTAGAGGAATTCACAGCAATCCTGTACTTGGCGTAATTTTATACATGTT
>NW_014333227.1:27791-28490 GCF_000341935.2 Cephus cinctus | reverse complement strand
ATATAAAATATAAATGCATTGCAATGTCACTAATCAGATAAATATATTGCGTTGTCGAAAATGTTAAAAGCCATATAAATGTAATTTATAAATTAATTTTTCTTAGAAACACAAAAATATATATAAATTTGAAAGGAAAGTATATTCTTAACTGTAGAATGAAATTCATTTAGAAAGAAGTTGAGTCATTTAGGAATTTCGCAAGCTTTTCTACCGTGATAATCATAGACGTGACACCAAAAGATTTCCATGAGGAAAGAAGATTTCCTCCTCATTTGCACGCTTACAATCAGTTACATATTTAGTTCAAATCAAAAATCAAAGTAAATTTTTCTTTAAAATATATATTTTTCATTTAATTTGTTTTTATGAAATCTGTGGTTGAATGTTTAATAGATAAAAATAAAATTAATGTTTGAATTTTGTATGAAAATTTTTATCAAAACTTACATGTGATTAGTTTCTAATAATTAATAATATTTACTTGAATGAAGGGTAAATATACTTGAACTAAAAGAGTATTATAGATTTAATATTTGTAAAGTCCTCATTCGATATCTTAAGGCAATCACTAAACTGATCTAGTGCGATACAATATATTCTAGTATTAATTGTTCTAAATTTTTGTTTTCTATTTCAACAAGAACATAATAAATATTAGAATATATATTTTATAACAAATATGATACTGTTACTATC
>NW_014333227.1:10709-27034 GCF_000341935.2 Cephus cinctus | reverse complement strand
GCTCCACATGAAAGCCTTAATAATTCTATACTATTGTGAAAGCAGCCTTATGTCAACTGGAAATTCGGTGTGAACGGTAGCTTCACGTACAAAGTGTATTTGATTGTGTTGTGTATTCGTAAATTACCAACACCATCCAGAGTACAAATAGGTAAAGAAGGCAAAGCAGTCAGCGCCATCTGTCGTGTAAAAAATGCGATGGACGTGCGAAGACGACGACGACGACGACGACGACGACGAAACTGAAATAAAATCATCTCGCTCGCCATTTCAATACGCCCTGATCTCGGACACTAATTGTATTGAACTTGGTGGCAATCGCTTCAGAACCTTCAATTCCTATAGTGAATGTATCAATAACTTTTCCTCATATGTAGCGGTTCATAAGATATTTCGTTCCAAACATACGTATAAGGAGTTGACTCGAGTAAAGAGTCTCGGCGCGCTGTGCCCTGTATAGCCGGTTGCCCGTACTTGGCGCGAGACTCGACCGAGTCTCTTGATTTTTCTAACCTGGCTCGTGCGTTACTGCGAGCGAGTGAACGTGCGAGCGCGCATTGGTTATGCGTAATACTTTATGAATTTGCATTCCTTTCGTCTATGTATACGTTGCTATAAATATTTGTACATTAATTATCTATGCATCTTCCAATTAATTTATTGTATGACAATATTTTATAAATTATATTCATAATAAGTATGGTATTATCATTACATTGGTTAAATAAAAGTTCGAAAAAATGAAAGCATAATAATCATTGCGTTTTGATGGGCGTTTGATTCCACATTGTTCTGTTTTCAAAAAATTCACAGTTTTGTAATTTGGGCAGGAAGAATATGTTTTCACTTTTAAATTAAAATTTTTTTCTGGCTCAATACAATGCAGTCCATGCGTGCCAGGAATCGTTTTGCATTTTTGAAAACGACTTTTGAGATAATTGTCTGCTGCTTCATAATCTGCCGAGTCTCTGAATATGACAGAAATATTTTGCAAAGAAGAATCTCTGCTAGCCCACTCGTAAAGCTCTAATGGCGACGAACGTTGTTCATCTGAAATCATTTGTAATCTTACTCTGCGGGCCATTCTTTTTATAGCTCCTCCAGCTCCGTCCGTGGGGCACTTTGCATGTGCTGTAGCATGGAAATGCCGCTCTGCTGTACGAAGAAAATCATGTGCGTGGTAATAAACATTAGCAAAATGTTTAACAATTTTAAATTGCTGAGGACCTCCGTCAGAGAAGTAAAAAAATTTACGTACGAGTGAATAATTAGACAAGAGATATTCATGAAAAGCTTTGAGAAAAACGTAAAAGGCATCCGCGTCGTATTTTTTACAGTCTGAAATTATGATTAGTGTTTTGTGGTTGATAACCTCTCCATTTTTGTTTTAAAAAACAATGGGGAATAAAGTTGCTTGATCATTATTCCAATGGCAACCTGTGATTGAATTTTGAATTAAAAATGCGTAATTTTCAGCGAAATCGCAAGTTACTAAAATTTCGTCGTCATTAAGGTGTTTTTTCAAAAGTTTATAATGAGCAGCTGGTTTATTTGCGATAAAATAATGATTAAGAAATATTCTTCCTGCCTTACAAAAACATTCAACAATGTGTTTGATCGGTACCGTCTTTTTCTCTAGAGTTGTTTTGGGTTTAGTTACCATTGTTTATGCATGACGTTTTCAACATTATTTTTCTGGAAGATTTCTACAAGCTTCTTGGAAATTTTGTCATTTTTCGGGCATGCTTTGCATACGCCAAAGAAACAATCCTCATTTGCATTTTCACAAAGCAAGAGCAATAGAATATCAACGTAATGTTCCACTTTATATTGTTCGTTTTTCATATATTTCACCAAATGACTGCCTAACAACATAAAGAAGTAAAATTAATAAAATAATACTTTAGATGAAGTTTTTTCTAATTTGGTGTTTTCAAAATTTGATTTTAATTTTGACTTTTACATAATTGCTGAAAATTATTTTTTATTCACCTGATGCCATAAGGTTCATATTTTCATGCAAGGGACACACAAACAGTATGAGTACCACCTGAAATAGCCAGAATGCAATAAGTAGGTCGAAAGGAACAGAATTTTGAAAACCCAATTTTTACGTCGAGATTTTCTTTTTTAAAGTTCTTGTATACAAGTGAGGGATTTCCCATAATTAACCTTTTCTGCCGAACTTGACTCTCACCATTAATTTTCACCGACTTGGTGTCTTTTTGACCTGGCATCATTGTGCTCACGTCATCATTTTCATAGAAATGCTGTATTTTCTGCTTAATTTCTTTCGGGAACAGTTGATCTATACAAAAATTATAACAATAAATTACTCATTCAGTGCGTTATCGATAATGAGTTATCTTTTGTACAATAATATTTTTTTAGTTGCATCGCTTTTTTGGAACCGATAAAATCCTATCCTGCTCCCCCAGATTTTTTGCTTTTTTCACTGAATATCGAGATGTGCCCATTACTTGTGCACCTTTATTAATGTTCCAAGATTTTGGCAATAACGTCAAGATTCGAACTTTTTCCTGTGAAGTAATATCTGGTTTGTTGAATTTCTGTTTCAATTCAGCTATGAATTCTCGAGGAAATTCTTGTTCGTCCTAGAAAATAGATACCCGCCAATTTGAGATTTTAGACTTTTGCGACCAATATTATCATTAATACTTATGCTTTCCGGATGGAAGCCGCGTCTGTGTTCAGCGTCGTGCCGACGTTTCGCAAACGTTTCAGTCTCCATCATCAGGGCTAAGAGGCTCCGATACTCAAGCTCCATGTTGGCAGGAAGTCTTAATATACATATGATTGTTCATGCGGATCAGTGCTTCAGCTGATCATCAGTATCGGAGCCTCCTAGCCCTGATGATGGAGACTGAAACGTTTGCGAAACTTCGGCACAAAGCTGAACACAGACGCAACTTCCATCCGGAAACCATGAGTATTAAACCCACTAATCTTGACATTTTTAGTACGTATTCTTTTCCATTATTTCAATTTTATTTTTAATTCTTACTTCTGAGAAATCGTCGGATGATAAGTTTGTCCTCATATTCAGAAAAATCAGATTCTGATATGCTTTTGTAATTGTCATCTGAATTTGTAGCTGGATAAACGAAATTTCATCATGAAACATTATAATTTGAAAATTATTATTTACAAAAAAGCCTACTTGATATTTAAAATGTACTCATTGAAATCACTGAAATCTTTTTCATCCATTTTATTCACATCTAATGTGGATTTTGCACACATAACATCGTCCGGTTTTAACATTTTTCATTTAGCAAGAATTGAAGAGGACGATAGCGACGCAGACTTTTTTTGCTTCTTACCAGAATACTTTTCCTTTTTGAGTGGATTACAACATACATGCTTAAATCGTGAATTCAACATTGCTGTATAACTTTTGAGGAGCTCCGACTTTCGCGAAAACAAGTGAAACCTCTTCTAAACAAGTGAAACCTCGGAATGCGCTCGCTCGCACGCTCGCTCGCAGGGAAGCGCGCGCAAAATTAGAAAAATGTATGACGCCGAAAGTTTTCATTTCTACATTGCAAAATTTTTACAGGATATTCGCAAATCACGGGCAATCATATTATAATAAAAAAAAATAAAAAAAATTAGTTCTAAATTTGGAAAAATGTAGATTGTTTATAAAAAATCACTAATTTGTTATAAAAATAATACCAACAGAACGTCTACTTAGCTATATTGCAAATCTAAGGGGGGAACGCACATTCTCAGTATAGCAACAGTTTTTTATGATCGGAATTTTTTTTTACTGTGGGCTATTAAAAAATTGTCTTCTTTTCAGATTTGAAAAATTCAAACATTAATTTCTCTAAAATTTCAAGTATCATATTAAAATAAAAAAATACGTGTCGATTATTTTCAAACATAGAACGCAAAAAAAAAATGTTTCCCCAAAATCATTTTTCAGTGTAAATTTCGCATGGAATGACCCATATATAATATAATAATAAGAATGTACAAATGTAAATAATATGTAAGAAAATATAAACAATAAGACGTAATAAATATTTTAGTTCTGGTTTATTTCAAACACCTTAAAAATTCGATTTATCGATCCAACTATTGTGCGAATCATCGAAACCTAACCATTTCACAAATAACTTGTTTCCACGTTTCCTCAGTACCTTCTCCACAAGATATATGTCGGGATACTTGACGCTGGTAAGTTCATGTTCATAGAAGCCACCCAATGATCAGATGATCCTGGTAGTCCTTGAGTTTGTACGTCACCGGATCGAAATTCTTCTCTCGACTTATCGGGAAAATTTCAGTTGTCCAATTGGGTGTGTAGCCTTTCTCGAAAATGTGTTTAAATTTGCTGATTCGTACTCTGTCGCCGATTTTAAACTTTGTTCGTTTAAGTCTGGACTTGAGTTTCAATTTCTTGTACACTCGTTGTAGTAATTCTTTCTCGTTACGAGCAGTCACATCTGTAGGCTTAATACCAATGGTGCGATGCTTACTGTTATGGTAAAAGGATACCAAGTCCGATAAGATATCTACCAACCGATGATTGCCCTGTAGGCTAAACTGCATCTACATCTTACTTTTCAGAGTACGATTAAAGCGCTCGCAGATCGATGGCTTCAAGTTACTGAATGTCGAGTACTGGGTAATACCGTGTTTTTGCATAAGATCCTCGAATTCGAAATTGTAAAACTCTCGGCCTTGGTCAACATGCAATTTCTTCGAGATTCGACCCTGCGCCAGTATAAATCTCATAGCTGCTGTCACGTCTTTAGCGTTCTTGCTCTTGGTCGGCACGGCCCAAGCAAACTTTGAAAATATGTCGATGACGGTGAGCAGATACTTCTATCCGCGGTTCTCTCTGGCGTACGCTGACATGTCAACGAGATCCGCTTGCCAAGTCTCGTCCAATCCACGGACGTCAACGTACCGGCGCTGGTAATTTCTCCTGGCAGGTCTATGCAGTTCCTTCACCACCGCTAACTTTTTTCCATCCATTCTCCAGCGCACTCAGTCTCGTGTCCAGCTGAAAAATGATCAGAGAGTTGCGAATCGCCAATTCTTGTCCTGGCTCGATATCAGCTTGCAGACGTTTTAACGCATCCTTCGTGGTAGAATCGAGAGATTGAATCATCAAGTTGTTGTTATCGATATCAATGCGCATTCCGGCAGTCACGTGAAACACGGTATTCAGCTCCTGCTTCACTACAGTTTTCATCAGATTCAAGGTCACAGCATCGTTTTCCTCCTCGGGATTGGCGACGTTACAGAGCATCTTGTTATCAATGTCGTAGTGTCCAGCAGCAGTGAATTTGAATCCAGCGCCAGAGAGACCACGGCTACTCGTAACCGCGGTCCTGCTACTCAACTGACGTCCAAACACGTCGACACTCATATTCAAAGTGGCGATCGCGATTGTTTTATCGAATTAATAAATGATACCCGCCTCGCGCAATTCTTCGATAATCGACACAATTTCGTTGGAGTGACTGGGGTTACCAGCTTCCCGAGACGCAAGGAGCAGACGAAGCCGGTCTACCAGTTCGTTGGGATCGTCCCAGTACACGTAATCCGTTCGTTCGTCCTTGGCAGCGATCATGTACCGCGGTACTATACCTTTGCCCGTTACAGAGGGCTGTTCGATCAGTTTTGCAATAACGTTATTAAATTTAAAACTCTTGCTCTTACGAATTGCACTATCAGGTTTATAGTACTTTCTATATGTATTCGTCGTTAAAATAATGTCAACTGACGTCCAAACACGTCGACACTCATATTCAAGTTGGCGATCGCGATCGTTTTATCGAATTAATAAATGATACCCGCCTCGCGCAATTCTTCGATAATCGACACAATTTCGTTGGAGTGACTGGGGTTACCAGCTTCCCGAGACGCAAGGAGCAGACGAAGCCGGTCTACCAGTTCGTTGGGATCGTCCCAGTACACGTAATCCGTTCGTTCGTCCTTGGCAGCGATCATGTACCGCGGTACTATACCTTTGCCCGTTACAGAGGGCTGTTCGATCAGTTTTGCAATAACGTTATTAAATTTAAAACTCTTGCTCTTACGAATTGCACTATCAGGTTTATAGTACTTTCTATATGTATTCGTCGTTAAAATAATGTTTTTGTAATTGGCCAAGTAATCCTGGGTTACACTAGTCTCGTCAAGTACTTTCTTGAACAAGAGTTCGATCAAACCCGCAGTTTTCAAGTAAGTCGTATATGTATACAGGGTGTTTCGAAATTACCTGACCAACGGAGTATGGCGGTGTTCGGGAGACACCACTGATCACGAAAATGACCTCCCTTTTCTCCGGAAGGTTATAGTTTTTAAATGGGAGCAGGTCAAAGTTGACCAACCAGAGGGAGGCGTCAAGAGAAAAGTCCCGGGAAAAGTACCGAGAAATGTACCGGATAAAGTATCGGAAAAAGTCCTCCAGACTGTCCCGGGAAAAGTACCGGAAAAAGTCCCGTGGTAGTATACTCAGATTAATTTGGGGCTTCAATTTTTCATTCCTTGCTCTTAATTTCTGCGGTACTTTTTTCAGTACTTTTCTCGGTACTTTTCCCGGGACTTTTTCCGGGACTTTTACTGATATTTCTACTGGTATTTTTTCCAGGACTTTTCCCACGATTTATTCTGGTACGCTTTTATCGTCTACACCAAGTTACATAAGACTTGTAGATGACAGATTTTGGATTTACCTACTGCGACAGATCTTTATTATTTTCTACATTATCATAGGATATTGCAGCTTTCAGTTAGTGCATGACAGTCCTCAGTGAGTGATACCTAATAGGCATGGCTTCACCTGGCTTCAGTCTACCCATAGCCATCGAGAAACAAAAGCGAGGGAAGAAAACTCAGAGGTCGTAGGTACCTACGTTTCTCTTGACGCCTCCCTCTGGTTGGTTCACTTTGACCTGCTCCCATTTAAAAACTATGACCTTCCGGGGAAAAGGGAGGTCATTTTCGTAATCAGTGGTGTCTCTCGAACACCGCCATACCCCGTTGGTCAGGTAATTTCGGAACACCCTGTATAAGTTTGTATAAATTGTGCTTGAATTAATAGAAATTTAAGTTTTAAATTTAATTTACATTATATAGAAAATTTAACAAAAACAATACAACAACAAATCAGTGAAATAAATTTGATACTTAGTCCTTTGCCCATTCAAACAATTTCTTCTTTAACGCAAGAAATTTTATGTAATAAAATGAAATATTGTGTAAAAAAATAAAATAATGAATGTTATAAAATAATTGCAGAGCCTTTTATTGCACACGATTGCACACGATGCAAGTTGTCTGTCATCGTCACGACGAACGTTAGGCGCCAAATCTAGCTCGGAAACAACTGATGTAACAGTTAAAACATAAGAATATCGCGGCAGCGAGTGATCAGCCAATCAGAGTAGAATGGTCCAGTGACTGCTTCCCGAACCTCATCTCGATCTTGACTAACGTGGAAACTATAAATGACGAGTTAATAAAGATCGCTGTTCAGTGGCAACTGCTTCACCGTAGGGACATGATCGTGCATCCTAAGCGTAAAAGCATTGGGAGGAAAAAATCTCATCGTGGTAGAGGATTAGTTAACAGGATCATCAACAATCTACCTGTTGAGTTACATATACCTGGTTATCAATACTGTAGGCCCAGTACGAAACTAGCGAAGAGACTCGCGCGAGGCGATCTGGACATCAACCACTTCGATGCAGCTTGCAAAGAGCACGACATCGCCTACTCGAAGAATCGAGCGAGCCTCAGATTCAGAGGGGCGGCGGTCAGGGTACTGGCCGACAAAGCTTGGAAGCGAAAACTCGAAACTCGGTGTGGGACTCAAGAAGAAGAAGAAGAAGCCAAAGACTGTAACGCTGAGGAATGTCATCGAGGAAGCCAAACGATCTATGATTCCAAGCAATGATTCGCAGGTAGCTATCAGATTTGCTCTCAAGGGTGTACAAGTTGCCGTTAAACGAGCAAGTGGAAGCCGCAACGTCCGCACACCGCGGGTTCTACCCGTGCCGTCCAAAGTCCGAGGCTTCCTGCCGCTGTTCGTCCCTGTGTTTGCGGGTCTTAGTGCAGCTGGAGCGTTGGCCGACGGTGCTGCAGGAATAGCCACACTGGGTCGCGTACAAGAAGTTGAACGATCTATTCATTTATTTCGACAGTTTCGGCAATCTTCGACCACCGCTACATCTTATCGGATGTCTTGGTGTTGGTAGTGTAAAGTACAATTATGAGCGATGTTAGGAGTCCGATACTTTTGCAGGTGGACACTTGTGTCTAAAGTTCCGATGTGGACAATTAATTCGTGAAAACAAGTATCGTCTATATAAATTTGCTATGTAATTTCATAAGGTCAGTTGAGCGTTTGTAATCATAGAGGATTCATTCATATTGACTTTATCAGGCACCTCTATACTGGAAGCTGAATACTTCCCTCGTATCGAGCTTTCCCTGTACAAAAATTATGCTCTGGGACTCATCGAGTTGCTAACCTTCAATTCGATTCCCAACGTGGATACTGATCACAACAAGCTATATATAGGGGATGAAGTTATCACTGTACCTACTGGTAGCTATGAGATTGAGAATATCCAAAACTACGTGCATAGCGCGTTGACGGACAAGAGCATCGTCATTCACATTAAACCTAACAATAATACGTTGTGCAGCGCAATTAAGTGTAACCGTGATGTCGACTTTCGATCCAATGATTCCCTAGGCCGCTTATTGGGTTTCACTCAACGCGTTCTGAAAGTTAATAAATTACACACGTCCGATGTACCAGTAGCCATTCTCAAGGCGAACGCTCTACAAGTCGAATGCAACATCAGGAGGGGCGCATATATCAACGAACGTAAAGTGCATACCATACACGAATTCTTTTCGGTCGTGCCACCCGGATAGAAGATCATAGAGGTGTAGAGGTTGTTACGTAGGCCGCAGTGGCTAGCGAGGCCTTTAAATTTGATAACAAAAATTCAGAAGTAACCAAAAGAAAAGAAACGACCATAACGTGAATAACATTTGAGTGAATTCCGAGTGGTAAGAATGCACTCAATGGTGGGTTCGCTGCTCGTTTAAGGTGTTGAAACACGCCTTGCTATTCCAACGTGGATAGATATTCCCTGAAATGTTCAAGGATGGGTAATAGATATTTAAGACGCGAGTAAAATGTGAATTTGCGATATATTGCTACAAATAATTTAAAAGGTTTCAATTAATTGTTGTGTACAGTGTTTCGGTTATGAAAAATACTGGGATAAAAAAATTGTAAAATTGGATTACAAAACCTGACTGTATGTGAGGTTAAGGCAAAAAGAAATTTGGTGGAACAGAAAATTATCTAGTATATGCGTTACTTGGAAAGACTAGTCTATGCAGCTCAATTTTGCCCGGTAACCGATCCAGCTTGTTCCCTAGGGTATGTAATAACGAATCCGTACCTAGGCCAGATTACGAATATTATACTGAATCTAATACTCTAACAGTTAGAGCCACGAGTGACAACGTGCAGTCCGATCTTTTGCGCGTGAAACTGAATGATTTTCTGAGCGTCAGTGCCATGATTTTGGTTGCTTATGTAGTTGATTTTTTGCTGATGCTCTAGGTATGGTTAGGACGTTAGGAATGCACTCGACTAGCCAGCTCAGTAGGTGATATGGGCAATGCACTGGGTAATGTGCTGAGCCTCCAATTATATTGACTGTCGGCTACGTTATTATTCTGTTTCGGAATGAAGGTTGATATACGTAACAGTGTCATCGCACGCCATTTATCTACCAATCGCTACCAAGACGATAGATCACCTGCAGCTTCGAATAGTCGATGAAGACGGGGACCTGGTGAATTTTCAAGGAGAAGTCATAACGATCAAGCTGTGGTCAGGTCTATACAATAATGGGTATAGTCTATAATAGAAAAATTGGCAGTGGTTATAAAGTAGGCCGATATGCCAAAGAGGGATCAGTCGTCAACCGCTTCTCAAAGTGCTAACATGTCAAAACGTCTTGTTTTTGAAAAATCTACTTTTCAAGGTCACAAGCGGAAAGTAAAGCGTTTGTTCTGCTGCATTTTTTTCGTCTGCCGCGTACCATGGAGGAAGAAACGCTGAACATTCAGACATCGATCGTCTTTGATGAATCTATAGCACACTGTGAAGCGCATGCGCATCAACCTTACGCCTCAACGTTCAACAACAGCGACGAGGTTCGAGTCTCCGTTCAACATCAAGAACTATGTGTTGTGCTGGGAGTCTCCTGACCCCATTGACAAACGCCAGGCCAAGTAGTTCACGCGTGTAGCAATGCGCTAAGTCAGTACTAAAGGCGGCCTGGCAACCAATATGTGGAAATCTAAAAATCGCACAATAATCACTTTTCGGAAGTCCAGCTTATAGCTGCACATCCGAAAATCTACAGTCTACAATTAAAATCCGAACGGATAAGGTGGTCTCGTGGAGTAGACTCGGTACAGGAAATAGGAGGACCGAACGGTGCCTATATTTTCGAAGTCGACGTACGTCGACCAACTGTACAACACTTGATTGTTTCAATAAACCTTCTCTGTTTTGTTGTATTCACGCGAGTTCTAACTCCTTAACCGGCAACGATCCCAAAAAATTACCTTAGCCCTAACCTCTCGAACGAACTCCTTCGTCACCGAGACGTTACGGCACAACATATGCTTCATACCGAGCAAAAGTTCGCTGCACGTATATGGAAAGCTGGTCAACTGCCGACATATTGGCTTTCTGCTTGATCCTGCACGATCGTATAATTGATACAACCCGAAAAAATTGGTATACACAAGCTGCAATCGTCTCTCCCTGCGTAATTCATCAAAATGGAATTCATCGTGGACGTATGTACAAGGTTTCAAGAAACCCTCGAACTAGTTTGTCCTGAAGGAACTCTCTGTGATTGGAACCGATAACAATTTCTCCGAGCCTGCAACTTTTCTCTTCCAACCACCTTGTCCATCGATCCATCTATCGGTTAAATACAAAAGTATAAATTTCTTGTTAGAGCGTAATTTTCATGGTATATCTTGGAGCGCTGGGGACTTTGCTTACAATCAAGTGTTGTGAGCCCAAATACTGGATTCACGGATTTGACTGCCGGAAAGGGTTTTCGGGAGTCAGGTACTTTGGGATTTGTTGCCCGAGTAAAAAGTTGGAACTTAACTCTCGATAACAAGTAAAAGATTTATTTGAAACAAAATAAGTTACGTTAGAGTACACTATTAGAAATAAACCGTAAACGTGGTGAGTACGAAATCACGAGGCTGGAGGTTAGTACTTCGACTAAGTTACCGTAGTAACACTTCACTCGTAGCTCTCTTACTTCGTCTTACGTGCTGACAGGCCGTCCGCTTTTTATATCCTAATTATAGAATTTTTAGAGATACAATAACCAAAGGATTTTTTCTATATTTCGCCATGGTGTCGGTGATGTGTCTCTTTTGTTTTCATAATATTAGCGAGTGGAATATACCGCGTCGCAGCGTGGCCATTCCGTCGCTTCTGACGTAGGCGCGTTTCCAAATCTATATTATGATTTACAACACAAGCTAAAAACATTCTTCGGGTCATCTTACAAAATACATCTAAGATCTATGTAAAAGGATTGGAGAAGAATATTTGGTTGAAAAAATTTCATTGGACGATTGGAGCACATTGTGGATCTGGGAGATCTGGGTTGCCCTTCGTTGCAAAAATTGCGCAAATATTCGCTTACTCGATGTACAAATCACCATGCTCCACATTTTAATTGCTCAACTGAAAATGTGACATTGTTAACGAACTGGTTGTCGGAATGTATATTGTTTTATTATGAAGAAAGACATAAGATATAATAAGTTGTATATTTATTTAACACATTGCGACGATATTTCTCTCGTCTACAAACCTGAACTCTACACAATGGAAATCGGCAGCGTCAGTGGTCTCGGCAAACTCGAAAAGTTGTTTGGACGCCAGGTACCCTCTAAGGAGCACCACGATCTCTAGGCTCGTTATCGATACAATAATCCGGGGTAACCGATTGCCAACAGGCAAACTAAACCTAAATCTGCCACCAGGCGAACTAACCCTAATGGTTCCACAGCCAACGCAACAGATAGGGGCACCACGGCCAAGAAAAGGGTATCTCAAAACGTAACTAACCTAAGGGCACCACGGCCAAGAAAAGGGTATCTCAAAACTTAACTAACCTAAGGGCACCACGGCCACGCAAATCAGATAGGAGCACCACGGCCAAGAAAAGAATAGAAATGTAACTGAACCTAAGGTTACCCGGAACTCGAAAGATAGTATTAAATTAGACCACGGCACGTCCTACGGTACGCCGCTTCAAAGGCTAGCTCGTCGGAAGCGTCGTGGCGTTCAAGAGGTAAGGTAGGAAGGAATCCAGCCAAGGATTGATAGGAAAACGATATAAAAAACGACAATAAAATAACTCAAATTAGTTAGTTAACGCACCAGAGCTGTATTAAGCAAAAACAAAATTTCAAAGAATTGAGGAACTCAATAGCAAAGGTACAAAAGCAATCGTTCAGGCATTACTGGTAGCGCGAGCGAAAGCCAAGCATAGTTTTATAAAAGTCTTAAAATTAATTCACCATCTTCGATATCTAAAACCGGAAGTTATACAAGGCAAAAGAAAATAAAAATCACTAAATAGAATTTCGGAAATTAGAGGCGCAGTATCCTTATCGGAAAATCTCGGTAGCGAAGGCGCTACGCGTGAGCGCGCACGCGAGTAAGACGCGGGCACGCGGGCTCGATACTTCTAGAAGACGATATCCACGGAAAATAATACGGTCGGAATAATCGAATTATCCGGAATAAAGTAACAAATGCGTTGTGGAATAAAATAAACAAATAGCGACACGGATAAAAATCGGAATGCAAGGAGCGGCAGCGGAACGACTGCGCGGTTCCAATTTTCGCACGCGTGAAATTGTAACCACGGTCAACAGCTGATACGGAATACGGAAGCAATACGGAAGAGTCACTTAAACGAAATTCACAAAGCAGTATGAACCCGAGAAAACGATGAGACGCGCGGGTTCTTTCACACAAGCACAAAATCACGAATACAGGAAAAGTAGCACAATAAATAGTAAAGATCGCAATAAATTATAACAGAATATGGCACATAAAAATATCACAGTCAGAAAAATATAAAATATTATACGAGTATTTAATTATTGTTGCGGCGGTAAGACGTTTTCGGAACGGGTAGTACAATTTTGAAATCGGCCGAAGGCGCGATTTCGAGGAACGGCAACAAGCAAGGTTGCCTCGGAGGGCGGCTAACGCGCGTTGTCGGAAGGACGTGTGCGATACGCAAAATTCACAAAGGTTCCACAGAGAATATAAAGATAAAATGACAATAAGGTTCGGCAACGGTAATCAGATACAGCATATCCTCAGTAAATCACGGCCATAAGAATGGAAGATATCGCATACAAAAGTAGGAATACTACATTTGGAATCACACTTCAGCAAAATTAAAGAAAGTTTAGCCAAAAAAAGAAAAGAATTCAATTTAACGTATTCTAGTTCGAAAGAGGAAAATAGGAGAAACATTACGATTCCAATTACTCAGAACAAAGACGATGTGGGCTTGCCACTAAATTTAACGCAACTTATTGGTCGGACATCTCAAAGTAATTTTGCAAAGTCTAAAGAATAATAATTTTACGGTAAACGATATTTTATAATACGCGAAATATTATAAATCGGCAGCGAGAGAATCTGGCTGTAGAACAACCAAGCTGGTTAACCAGGGGTCAAACGCTCTGGCAGGTAGATTCCCACGTGTACACTAGGCGAAGATTTCAGAAAAATCGTTAATCACAGACAGAATAGACATTACTAAATTATACATATCAGAAATACACAAAATTGGAAACTCAAGAATGTAAATGATAACGGCACTATCGTCCTTCATACTATTGTCACGTGCTGTGACTTTTGGAATTTGGGTCTCGCACATATATATATATATATATATATTGTAACAAAAATGTTACTGCAGGCTCCCCTCCGCCTCCTGGCTCGAGGTCCCATAGGCCTCGAGTATAGCGTCTTAGAGTTAAGTATTGGTAATCGCGTTTATGTAGTGTTTTAGGTTTATTGTAATTAGAGTTAAGATCCCCTCCCTCCCTGCCACCATTCCCCTTTCCCCGTAGGGCACTGGCTCGAGGACCGGCGACGAGGACCAACCACCAGCACCAGCAACAAGGACATCACCGTGGACCTGCCACGAGGACCCAGCATCTCTGGATGGACCGCGAGAACGGCTACGTGGCCGAGGCAGCGGAAGGCAGGAGGAACAGCACCCTGAGTCGCCCGTGGGATGGACGCCCAGCCACCACCATCGCCACCAATATGCAGCCCCGGTGCAGTCCCGTCACACGAGCAAGAAAACGTCCCGTGTGACAGCGGCGGAGCCCTCTCCCTCCGAGACCGCGGACGTGCCCGGGAGGAATTGACAGGCCTGGAGGCCGCCATATTGACCGGCGCGCGCAGCCAGCACGCGCGCCGGCAAAGCCAGCGCCGTGCAGCCGCCACGAGGCCCTGGAAGGCCCGGCGGGCGACCAAATTTGAAACGGACCAATGCCCTGCCATGCCGGAACTGCCAACCAATGCCGAAGCACGTAGCCATCTCAGCTGAGCAGCCCCAGCCAATGAACGAGGCCCTGGAGGCCCACGAGGGCCAGAAACACCGAAAATTCGTCACTTGGAGCCAGGTTGCGAACGATCAAGTACAAGGGTTACGAGATTACTAAGTGCGAACTGCGTGAGTGTGAGATATTGTGCAAATAGGATATCAGTGTGACGAACGTGTGGAGTGAGTACAGTGTGCTTGAATTTTCCCTAGCTACAATCCCTTCCCTATCCGCCCTTAGCACCTGCTTTGTAGATCTAGTAAGTCCCTTCAGGACGCCTGCAAACTGGCCCACGTGGTCTAGCATTGTGTTAGTTTCCTGTGTACTTCCGACGGGCCTTCTGCCCTTACACTCGAGGCCCGTGGTGTATTGCGTGCGTCCCATAGTATTTTGCACCCTTTTTGGGAAAACCCCCGTGCACTCTCCCTTCCCTTTTCCCTTTTTGCGTTTCAACCGAGGTAATATTTAAAAGTAGCCATATTGCGATCGAGAACCTTCTTCCCTGAGACCCCTCACCTCTCCCTCTGCTAACCGTGCCATATCCCGTGAAGTAAACAAACGAGGACCTTTCGGGGTCCCTCGTCGGTGCTACACCGTTACAGTAGCTGGCGCCCAAATATTATCCGAGTACCATTGCTCAGCTGACAGCCCCCCCCCCTGTCCCCCTTGTCGACACCGCGTGCTCCCGAGCGAGTACACGCGTACTTCTTTTGATTTCTTTTAGTCTAAGTATTGTATTGCGGAATATATTTTCTTCTCTATTCGTTATATTGTAGCAACCTCTACTTATCTCGATTAATTATATCCTTTTCTATTCTACCCCGTGTCCCCCTTTCTTTTGCATCCCCCTCCCCCCGTAGTTTTGAGATAACTGCATTTGCGAGACCCTGGGCCACACTACGAGGTCCAGTGCGTCACAAGTTATACGTTATCAAAGGTGTAAAGGCCTTATTGTTTTCTACGATCCTTTCTGTTTGTGAGTGAAGTATCACATCGTTTGAAATGACTGATCTAGTACTGGCCCATCATTTTAATTGTATTTTCAAAATTTCCTGTAACGTTTTCACTACTCTTTTACATTACTACTGCTTCTCGTAGTTGATTAGGATTTAGTGGTTGTTTAATAATTAATAAAACTTTAGCTGATTCCTTATCGAGTACTACTTGGCGGGTCCGTGCCAGGAATTCCAAAGTACTTACTTTGAATGTACTAATAGTATCCTAAAACTATATGTTTGTTATTAAGCTTTTACCGTGATTATTTTTGACGAGTTATTGTTAATAAGCTCTATATAGAAAGTTGACATTGGTTTTGAGTTTCATGACTGGCATAATGAACGCAGATTTATGTCATGAAATGCACGGACCCGCCAAGTAGCACTCGATAAGGAATCAGCTAAAGTTTTATTAATTATTAAATAACCATTAAATCATAATCAACTACGGGAAGCACAAGTAATGTAAAAAAGTAGTGAAAACATTATAGGAACTTTTGAAAATACAATTAAAATGATGGGCCAGTGCTAGATCATATAATAGGCAAACATGTAATGACTTGTGTACTTGACCTCAATAATCTGATATCAATACTTTTTATTAGAGGAATACACAGCACTCCTGTA
>NW_014333227.1:1985-10530 GCF_000341935.2 Cephus cinctus | reverse complement strand
AACGGGACATAGAAGCTCTAAGCACTGAAATCTATATTTTCATAGATATAAAATGTAAATGCATTATGATGTCGCTAATCAGAAAAATATATTGCGTCGTCGAAAATGTTTAATGGCATATAAATATAATTTGTAAGTCCCTTTTTTTTAGAAATGCATAAAGATATATATACAAGTTTTTAAAGAAAATGTAATCTTCAGTGCATATAAGCGTCGTTGATGGTGTCCAGCTTGTTGAAGCCGTGTGGTAAACGTAAGAGAGGAAAGTGTGCTGGATTATTTACGTACCTCAGGCCGTGCGAACAACAGAGAGGATACAATAGTTTGAGCGAAGCGCCAAAGCGTCGCTCGTTGCACACTTTTCTGGACACTCTAGACTTCTACGTCCGACACCTAGATACAAGAAACTACAGAGCTCAACACTTGGACACCCTGGACTTCCACATCTAACACTTAGATACAAGAAACTACGGAGCGGAACACCTGGACATCCTGAACTTGCACGTCTGACACCTAGATGCAGGAAACTACGAAGCGGAGTACCTGGACACCCTGGACTTCCAAATCCAACATCTGGACACAGGAAACTACGGAGCGAAATACCTGGACACCCTGGACTTCCACATCCAACACCTGGACACAGGAAACTACGAAGCGGAATACCTGGATACCCTGGACTTCCACATCCAACACCTGGACACAGGAAACTACGAAGCGGAATACCTGGATACCCTGGACTTCCACATCCAACACCTGGACACAGGAAACTACGAAGCGGAATACCTGGATACCCTGGACTTCCACATCCAACACCTGGACACAGGAAACTACGAAGCGGAATACCTGGATACCCTGGACTTCCACATCCAACACCTGGACACAGGAAACTACGAAGCGGAATACCTGGATACCCTGGACTTCCACATCCAACACCTGGACACAGGAAACTACGAAGCGGAATACCTGGATACCCTGGACTTCCACATCCAACACCTGGACACAGGAAACTACGAAGCGGAATACCTGGATACCCTGGACTTCCACATCCAACACCTGGACACAGGAAACTACGAAGCGGAATACCTGGATACCCTGGACTTCCACATCCAACACCTGGACACAGGAAACTACGAAGCGGAATACCTGGATACCCTGGACTTCCACATCCAACACCTGGACACAGGAAACTACGAAGCGGAATACCTGGATACCCTGGACTTCCACATCCAACACCTGGACACAGGAAACTACGAAGCGGAATACCTGGATACCCTGGACTTCCACATCCAACACCTGGACACAGGAAACTACGGAGCGGAACACCTGGACACCCTGGACTTCTACATCCAGTACCTAAATACAAGAAACTATGGAGCGGAACATCTGGACACCCTGGACTTCCACGTCCGCCACCTAGATACAGGGAACTACGGGGAGGAACACCTGGACATCCTGTATCTCTAAAAACTGTCACCTAAAATACGAGGAACTATGCTGAAGCACACATATACATATATCCATACACGCGCGCTCCACATGAACGCTATTAAAAACTTAATTATTCTATACTGTTGTAAAAGCACCCTTATACTAACGGGAAATTCGGTATGAACGGTAGCTTCACGTATAAAGTGTATTTGATTGTGTTGTGTATTCGTATATTACTAACACCATTCAGAGTACAAATAGGTAAAGAAGGCAAAGCAATCAGCGCCATCTGTCGTGTGAAAAATGTGATGGACGTGCGAAGACGATGACGACGACGACGACGATGATGACGACGACGACGACGACGACGACGGAACTGAAATAAAACCATCTCGCTCGCCATCTCAATACGCCCTGATCTCGTACACAAATCGTATTGAATGTGGTGGCAATCAATTCAGAACCCTCAATTCCTATAGTGAATGTATCAATAACTTTTTCTCATGTATAGTGGTTAATAAGATATTTCGTTCCAAATACAGGTATAAGAGTTGACTTAAGTAAAGAGTCTCTGCGAGCTGTGCCCTGTACAGCCGGTTGCCTGAACTTTGCGCGAGACTCGACCGAGTCTCTTGATGGATCAGGAAAGGCAAATTAGTCACCAGATACACACCAGAGCGTATAGTTCGGGCTGGAGTAGCTCCTCACAAATTGCATCGCGCGGTGGCTATCATTCTCACGGCAGTTCCGCGTACTGTTATCTATCGCCGTTTGTAAGTCGATTAAGTCGTATCGAGCCCTACGAGTTGCACGCGTAGCGTATCAGTCAAAGTGAGTTAGATGTTAGCACTTTTGATTTTTGCCACGAACAATATTGTCGTGTAGTTTAAGTGATCAATAGAACGAAGGACTTCGAGTCGTGAGAAGACGAATTGTGAACACCAAGGCAGCGTGGGCGTCTACCGTTGTACGCCGTATGAACATAGGAGAGTGAGTATGCAGGAGTGAGTATGGGCACGACATTACGAGACCTTTGTAAACCTAGTTGTAAGACCATCCGGCATATATTGTTTATTTCTATTAGGGGTCTAGCCTAATTAGAATTTTCAAAAAACCGATTTTTTTAATTGCATTTTTCGAAAGTATATATGTTTAAAAGTATCATACTAAAATTTTATAAACATCCGAGCAGTCTAAGTGTACTTTTGAGCGACGTTTACTTAGCTACCTGAGCGCGCTAGTATACGCACCGCTCGGAGCGGTACTACCTACCTGCCTTTGTATACATGAGGAGCTGCTACCTTTTGTAAATATACTATCCGTACTACATTTTGGATGAAAATGAGCGCTATGAAGAAACTTAAGGCATAATGTATGGTGCAGGCATCGCTGATTAGACGTAAGTAAGATTTTTTCACGATTTTTCGTTAAAGAAAACTTTAAACGCGTTTTTCTCGAAATGATGTTTTTGGACGGCTTGTTGATAAAATGTCCAAAACTATTCAACTGATTCTCACCAAAATTTTACCACATGTTCTTTATGACTACAGCTATAGCGCATATCATACGAATTTTGAAATTTTTAGTGTAACTAGTTTTTTTGCAAAAAACGATGAAAAAAAAAACGTGCTTTTTCGTAGTTTTTGGAAAAATGGCTGCCATTTTATCATTTTTAAAAAAATCAAAAATTGTATGATATGCGCTATAGCCATTTACCTACTGAATCTAAAACCATTTTTTTTCAGATCATCCATTCCAGAGATTTTATCAACAGCGCACATCCATCTTTTTTTCTGGACCTGTCTTCTCCCCCATTTTTCTGTACAAAAACTGAGTAAAATGAATATAAAAAATTTTTTTTGTGTATTTTAAGAGTATTTTTTAGGCCTAACACTTTTTATATCCATGTTTATAATTTATACCGGTCAAAAAAATTCATGAAAATAGCCTTTTTTTTGCCCGTCTAATTAGGGTAGACCCCTTAAATAACTAGCAAGTAAGAAAAATTGGGTTGTAACAATTGTGACGTATTTTTACGCGATCGACCTCACCGGAAAATGCAAGACCGACCGGCGCACAACTTACGCGATTCCTACGCGTTCCAGGCAACCCAGGGGCTAACAAATTTCACTCGAAAATACCTAAGGTATTGTTGGGCGCCAGGTTCCAAAACGGGAACCACGTATCAGTTCCTACGATATGTCTTCGCGTGCCTACGTTGGCTAACTCAGCTACGCGGAGGCGGCGGGATTCGGAACAATAGGTCGGATGGGTCAGACGAGCACGCGACACACAAAATCATTCGGACACTTCGATCTCAAGAAAGGGTTCGGTTTATTAAATAAAATCGGCGGCGCGAAGCGCTACGATCTCTTACAATACCGAAGTAATTATTTACAAAAGAAATAGTAATTAATATAGATCGAAAAGACAAAACCAAAATACAATCAAACAATAGTAACGGGTACTTCGCGTATCGTACGAATTCAAAGCCAAAGCCGTAACACGGCTAATCCGCGTTTACCAAAATACGACAACCGACCGTCAAGGACCTGTACGCGTTCTACACGTTACAAAATCAAAAGGTAGAAATGCCTGATGGGTGGACGATACGAAACAATTCGGAGAACGTACAAAATTCGAATTTAATAATCAATCTCAAACAAAACACCAAACTGTGAACCCTGCCGGTCGACGGACCTTCGTGCCCAAAATCAAAAGTTACATATGCCTGACGGGCGGACGACACGAAACAATTCGGAGAACGTACAAAATTCGAATTCAATAACCAATCTCAAACAAAATACTAAACTGTGAACCCTGCCGGTCGACGGACCTTCGTGCCTTGGTCTAATTCGAGGGTGAGGGATCTTCCCTCCGCGTGACCGTTACACGCGCGGTAACTTACGAAATCAAACAAAATCCGATACCAAGATTTGCACGAAGTTACGTCGCTCATAGTTTCGAACTTGTCATTGCGACAATTAATAATTTTTATCTCTTGTGGACAATTTGTACAGCTCGGTCCTACGAACAGTAGCATTCGTTCTTGCGCGAGGGTGCACCAGGCGTCCCTGGATTCCCAACTCGCGGAAAGATAATTCTGCGCAAACTGACGATGGGCGCTATGCCATAGGGGTCGGTAGTGGTGCTCAGTCGGGTGGCGCTGTGTACGCCGCTTCTAGTCGTCGTGGTTGAGTACCAGCTAAGTAGAGCGCGTTGCTGCCGCGTGACGTCAAGCTGTCCCGCGTTGCGCGCGCCTCCTGGGCCAGTAGAGCTGCTGTCCGCAGATAGCGCGAGTGTCGACCCTCGCGTGTCGCAGCTCCCTTCCTCCTGGGACTCCAGCTGGCTCTCCCTCTCTCTTTTTCTCCGTGTCTTCACGGGCACGGCGAGCGAGCACCTATTCGAACTCCGGCAGAGTACACGCAAAACAAAAGAAAAATAATAAAATAATCTATCGAAGTTTCAATTAGGCCCTTGTGATCGGTGGATCCTGCCTGGACTTTGCAATGGCCGTTTAGGCCCGTATCGCGTTTCGGCGTGATTTTCCGCCGAGGACAAGACGGGTGAAATCCACCACGTCACACAATATATTCGAATCATTTCACTGGGAACTATGAATCTTTGATTTAAATAGACCATACACCAATTCCTCCTCTTAACAGCAATCCAAATGACCGGGCCTGTACAGGACGGCAGTCAAGAACTTACCCAGAACAAAAATAAAAATAAACTACCTCGCGTAGCGTGGGAGATTAACTTTGCTAGACATGTAATAACGCCCTGCACGTCACAAGTTAATTGATGTCAGAAGTGGAATACTTCTTGACTACCCCCGAGGATTGAAAACGGAATTGGTGGATGTTCGATATTGGAGCTATCTTTTAAAATTAACGGGGATTTAGAATCTAAATCGGTAGCCTCCTTTCTTCTTTCAAACTTCGTCGCAAGGAATTTTAATCATTATGGCGACCGACCCAGACATAACTATGCGCTTGCTTAATAACGTAACGGAGATGATGAGCAGCATGACGCTACAGTAGCGGTTGGTGCTAGTTCCAAAATATGATAGGAACAATATGTCTCTCAGGCATTATTTACTAGACATACAGAATGGTGCATCGTTGATACCACCACGAACGGAGAGCGAATACGTCAAAGCTGCAATAGGGAACCTGCAAGGTGACATAAAGAATATCGTTTACGGCGAACAGATAAACACCGTCGCTGACTATATCAAATATCTAAAGAGCCGTCTTGTCACGGGTAAAACGTATGACTATTATACTGATGCTCTCTCGCGGATAAGGATGAAACAAAGTCAGACCGTCGGTGAATTCTATGACAAGATACGGATCCTCCTTAGCGGTGGACGGTCTACATATCGGGCGCAACATGACATTGACCCACTGGAAGGAGAGAAGGATCTGTGAAGACAGTTAGATCTGACTGCTTTTATAGACGGATTACCTACAAAAATGAGCGATGTCGTAGACGCGCGGAAGCCGGCGACGTTGAAGGAGGCTTTTCATATAGCCCAAAGATTTGCCAATAGAGAGGAACGTCGAAATCGCCGCGACATAAGTCCCAATCGTGTCCTGTACACGAAAGAAGGCGATAACTCTGCTCGCCCTACGTAACATGATCAGCCCTCACACGCGGAAAGGAGTTCGCGCTCTTCTTATCGCACCAGTGATATACAGACGATGTTGAATGTCGCTACGTGCGTGAATCGCGGTCGCATTATCGGGATGGTGACCGACCATACGATCGGCGAAAGTACGATGCGCACCGTTATCATGACTCGCGCTCTCCATCGTCTGCGTATCGGAGTTCCCGACGGGAATATACGGTTCGGCAGGAATCGCCTGATGATCCTTCACCAAGACCGAGTGGCATTTTGAAACACCGTCCGAGGAGCGAGGACTATACCCGAGGGAGTGAACGTCACGGGCGACCAAGAAGGGAATGTCGCTGTTGTTCTAAAATACGAGTCGATCGTTCGCCTAGTCCGGCTGATCGTCAATCTTTAAACTACTAGGAGGCTCGACGCCCAAGTCCTACGGCGAGCCGTTCACAAGAACCTCGTCATGCGAGTCACTTGGACGAGAAGCAAACCACGGTGAAATTTCTGGAAAATTCTGCACCGTCCTCTGGACGAGTGCCTCAGTAGTATCACCGGTAGTGGAAATGTCAGCCCCGGAACTTCGTAACCGAGTAGGACGATTTTTCCTAGACACGGGCTCGGACGCCAGCCTTATTAAGCTGAGGACTATAGATGAAAATCAGACAATAAATACAGATGAGATAATCAAAGTCTCAGGAATCGCAGAAAAGGAAATATTAACACTTGGTACCGTATTAATTCATTTCACAGACAAGCCATGAATGTTCAATGTCATGTACGATTTACCACTGGCAGCCGATGCTATAATTGGGAAACCATACTTTCGCAAGGAAAAGGCGGAGATTTCGTTTAACCACAATACCATGGTTACTCTAAGTGAGTGAGGATGTAGAAATCCAACCAGGAGCACAGGAATTAGTGCCATTCACCTACTGTAGTCCTGACGGGAAATCTGAGCTCGAGGATACCGAGGCAACGGACGTAGATGCTGTTCCCCCGGCAGATCGCGTAACCGCCAGTTTAGCTGCATTGCGATTAGACCATCTCAACAAAGAGGAACAGAGACACGTTCGTGAACTTATCGAGGAATACCCGGATCAATTCAAACTCCAAGGCGATAAGTTACAGTGCACGTACCGCGTCTATCATAAAATTCCAACTGTCGATGACTTGCCGATAAACACCAGACAGTACAGATTCCCGGTAATTCATAGGGATGAGATCGAACAACAAGTACTAACGAAACTACGCGATGGGATAATTATTCCTTCACAATCGCCGTATAATTCGCCGGTGTGGATAGTGCCTAAGCAACTTGATTCTCAGGGTCGTCCGCGCATGCGAATGGTGATAGACTTTCGCCAGCTCAATGAAAAAACGGTATCTGACGCTTATCCACTGCCTAATATACTGGATATATTGAACCAGTTGGGCCAGGCGCAGTATTTTTCAACGTTCGATCTAGCCAGCGGATTTCAACATATTCCAATGGATCGCGGGGATCGAGCAAAAACTGCTTTCTCTACTTTAAACGGGCATTATGAATATGCTAGGATGCCCGAGGGGTTGAAAAATGCACCTGCTACGTTTCAGCGACTAACGGATAACGTACTGAGAGGGCTGCAAGGCACGGAATTATTTGTGTACCTAGATAATGTCGTGGTCTTCGCAAGATCCTTGACAGAACACAAGATCAAGGTTCGACGCCTCATGAACCGCCTAGAACAAGCTAATCTCACCTTGCAACCTGACAAATGCGAATTGCTTCGTCGAGAGGTTGCTTATCTCAGACACATAGTAGGTCGTGACGGACTGAGAATGGGTCCAAAGAAGTTAAGAGCAGTAGAGAAATTTCCTACTTTGAAAGCTCAGAAGAATGTGCGTCAGTGTCTGGGTTTAGCCGGTTACTACCGACGGTTAATACCAAATTTCTCAGCGCGCGCTGTTGTAAACCATAATATAGATTTGGAAACGCGCCTACGTCAGAAGCGACGGAATGGCCACGCTGCGACGCGACACATTCCACTCGCCAATATTATGGAAACAAAGGAGACACATCACCGACACCATGGCGAAATATAGAAACAATCCTTGGTTATTGTATCTCTAAAAATTCCATAATTAAGATATAAAAAGCGGACGGCCTGTCGGCTCGTCAGACGAAGTAAGAGAGCTACGAGTGAAGCGTTACTACGGTAACTTAGTCGAAGTACTAACCTCCAGCCTCGTGATTTCGTACTCATCACGTTAACGGTTTATTTCTAATAGTGTATTCTAACGTAACTTGTTTAGTTTCAATTAAATCTTTTACTTGTTATCGAGAGTTAAGTTCCAACTTTTTACTCGGGCAACGAATCCCAAAGTACCTGACTCCTGAAAACCCTTTCCGGCAGTCAAATCCGTGAACCCTGTATTTGGGCTCACAACAATTGGTGGCAGCGGTGGGATTGCCAAAGTGTTTCGGTAAAATAACCAAACGCGATCGAGACT
>NW_014333227.1:915-1880 GCF_000341935.2 Cephus cinctus | reverse complement strand
GCTATTAAACAAAACCTAAGTGAAACAAGAAAACGAAACCTAAGTGAAAAGGATAAACAAAACCTAAGTGAAACAAGAAAAACGGATCCAACTTCCCAAGGAGGAACCAGGATTCGACACCGAAAGGCCAGAGCAACGACTCACGACCTACGGCAAGCAGAAAGATTGACAGCTCAGATTTTAACAAAGAATGCAGAACTACGTATTACTGTAAGTTAAGATAATACTAACTCAGTGCAACGACTCACGACCTACGGCAAGCAGAAAGACGACATCTCCATTGGCAGCTCAGATTTCAACAAAGAATGCAGAACTACGTGTTACTGTAAGTTAAGATAATACTAACTCAGCATTAAGCAAACCATTGTAAACCGAGCCTAGCATAATTGCAAATGTCTCCTAATGCCTCAAAACGATCTCAATCGCGACTCCGTGTTAGGGCAGACAGGTTTGCGATCAGTAGATTCATATTTAAACCGCCACTCAGAGCCAGTAGTCGGGGAAAACCTCCACATAAACCGAAGAGAGGGTCCCAACAGGACACACCCTCCTTCAGCTCAGAAAAATCTCTTACCTACTTTAGAGAGGTTAGGAAACGACAACGTCAACTTAAATAGACAGTGGGCAAACGGGTCAACAAATTACTCTCTACTTGACAATATGGCTCAGCCAGAGCAGGAACAAGTGGCACCCACAAGGGAATCCCCCAGATCGCCTATTGAATCATTCGCAATAAACGATTCCGCAATAGATCACGAAATATCAAGATTGCGAGAACAGGTCGCGGATTTACAAGCCCGTTTCCCTGCACCAATAAGGCCTAATAGGAGAAGAACTCCAACTACCTATATGACATTAAAAGAAGCCAGAGGGACACTTAAAGTATTTAACGGGGAAAACCCCGAAACATTGCCAGAATTTTTGGATGTATGTACGTATGTATTTGAGCAAAGCTGACATTAAAA
>NW_014333227.1:0-542 GCF_000341935.2 Cephus cinctus | reverse complement strand
CACTTAAGGTATTTAACGGAGAAAAACCCGAAACATTGCCAGAATTTTTGGATGTATGTACGTATGTACTTGAGCAGAGCAACCCTGCAGATCATGATAACATAGTCTTAGCAATATTAAAGACTAAATTAGAAGGTAAAGCAAATCAAGCACTTAGACACAAGAGTATTCTTTCTTTTGAAGAATTAAAAAACGAATTAGAGTCACTGTATGGTGAATCAAGATCAGCAATCTCATTGCAACTAGAGTTTAACGCCAGTAAACAAAAACCCCATGAAGATGTAAAAACATATGGGCAAAGAGTAGAAAATTTGCTTACAGAATTAATAAAGGCTTCAACGTCTTCAAGAAATAGTCACATGGAAAATCAAGTTATTGAAAGATTATTAAGAAATCAAGCCCTAGGTATATTTGAACAGGGACTACACGATAGAATTCGAATGATAGTCAAAGCGAATCATTATGAAACACTCCAGGCGGCAATTAATGGAGTAATAGAAGAAGAAAAAAGTAGTGGGACTCGTGACTCCATTATAGCTAAA